>NW_028120120.1:0-7500 GCF_965119305.1 Pelophylax lessonae
AGTGTTGATACCAAGCAGCTAGTCAGTGAAAGGGCCACTCATTGCAGAAGGAAAAAAAAAACATGAATTGACAGGCTGTGGTGGGGCTTGAACTCTGAAATTTAGAAAAAGACTCTCAGCCCTTTGGACTCCTATTCCAATCATCAGATCAAGATGATAGCTTCCCAGTATGTTTAGGAGTGATTTGTTTTTCATGAAACAAAGCATAGCCACTGAGAGATGACAGTTAATATTATGATACCATTGCTATAATACAGTCAAAAAGAATTTTGCCATGGAAAATATTTTGATGCCATACCTACTCCATTGATGTGATTGATGTGATTGATGTGATAGATGTATAGTGCCCAAAAGGTAGTCGTGGCCGAGTGGTTAAGGCGATGGACTAGAAATCCATTGGGGTCTCCCCGCGCAGGTTCAAATCCTGCCGACTACACCCTTGTCAAATGTGTGGTCAACCTTCCGTAGTGCGAATTGTGTTTTTTATTTGCATTGATCATATGGTTTCATGTTGTCATTTGTTGCCCTGTTAGCACAGGCGTCAGTAGAGTAAATCTTCACATTTCAGTGTTGAAACTATATATCTCACAATCATAGACATACTGTAGAACATAGAGGAAAGGATAAACTATGACACTACAAAGTCCTGGCATCTAGTCAGTGGTGGTGCCATCCGCTGCAGTAGGAAGAGCAAAATGTGAACTGACAAGCTGTGGGGCTTCAACCCACAAATTTAGAGAAAAAAGTATAAGCCTTTTGGACACTTTTTCCAGTCCCCAGAACCAGATGATAGTGTCTTTAGACGTTGTCAATTGATTTGATTTTCTCGGAGCACTGCTACTGAGATATGGAAATGAATAGTATGATGTCATTGTTGTGGCGTGGCCATCCGCTGCAGTAAGAAGAAAAAAAATGTGAATTGACAAGCTGTGGGGCTTCAACCTACAAATTTAGAGAAAAGAGTATAAGCCTTTTGGACACTTTTTCCAGTCCCCAGAACCAGATGATAGTGTCTTTATAGGTTGTCAATTGATTTGATTTTCTCGGAGCACTGCTACTGAGATATGGAAATAAATACTATGATGTCATTGTTGTCCCACAATCAAAAGTGATCATGCTATGGAATGTATTTTGATGTCATAACTACTCTGGTGAGGCGACAGACCCTCCAAGCCTGTTGGACTCTTTTTCCAAGCCTGTTGAAATCTTTTTCCAGTCATCAGAACCAGATGACAGTGTCTTTAGATGTTTTCAAATGATTGGATTTTTTGAACAAAGCACTGCTACTGAGACATGAAAATGAATAATATGATGTCATTGTTGTCACACAGTCAAAAGTGATCATTCCATGAAATGTATTTTGATGTCATAACTTCTCTGGTGAGGCGACAGAACTTGTAGGCATGTTGGGTAGTCGTGGCCGAATGGTTAAGGCGATGGACTTGAAATCCATTGGGGTCTCCCCGCGCAGGTTCAAAATCCTGCCGACTACGTTCTACCTTTCCTGGTTAGGAAAAGCGCTGCTTACTGTTTCCATCCTCAGTAGCTGCTTTGTGGCAGAGGTCACCCTGTTGATAAGGAAAGAATGTATTGAAAGCTTCACTCCCTAAACCCATGACCCCTTGATTAAAAGTCTAAGCAGTTTGGTCTCTTTATCCATTTAGCAAAATGACAGCCTGTTGGGCTTGATCCTATCATCCACCAATAAAGATTCTAGGCACTTTGGACTCTACATCTATTGATCAGATCTCAGTGATTGCTTTGGTACCTATTAGGAAGCTCAGAACTGCTATTGGCATGGTGTGGCTATTGTTGTGATGTCCCAAGTTGTACTTTAATGTCAATGTTATGACAACTTTTGTTGGGAAAAGGAAAGTTTAAAGTGTTGATACCAAGCAGCTAGTCAGTGAAAGGGCCACTCATTGCAGAAGGAAAAAAAAAAACATGAATTGACAGGCTGTGGTGGGGCTTGAACTCTGAAATTTAGAAAAAGACTCTCAGCCCTTTGGACTACTATTCCAATCATCAGATCAAGATGATAGCTTCCTAGTATGTTTAGGAGTGATTTGTTTTTCATGAAACAAAGCATAGCCACTGAGAGATGACAGTTAATATTATGATACCATTGCTATAATACAGTCAAAAAGAATTTTGCCATGGAAAATATTTTGATGCCATACCTACTCCATTGACGTGATAGATGGATAGTGCCCAAAAGGTAGTCGTGGCCGAGTGGTTAAGGCGATGGACTAGAAATCCATTGGGGTCTCCCCGCGCAGGTTCAAATCCTGCCGACTACGCCCTTGTCAAATGTGTGGTCAACCTTCCGTAGTGGGAATTGTGTTTTTTATTTGCATTTTTCATATGCTTTCATGTTGTCATTTGTTGCCCTGTTAGCACAGGCGTCAGTAGAGTAAATCTTCACATTTCAGTGTTGAAACTATATATCTCACAATCATAGACATACTGTAGAACATAGAGGAAAGGATAAACTATGACACTACAAAGTCCTGCCATCTAGTCAGTGGTGGGGCCATCTGCTGCAGTAGGAAGAGCAAAATGTGAACTGACAAGCTGTGGGGCTTCAACCCACAAATTTAGAGAAAAAAGTATAAGCCTTTTGGACACTTTTTCCAGTCCCCAGAACCAGATGATAGTGTCTTTAGACATTGTCAATTGATTTGATTTTCTCGGAGCACTGCTACTTAGATATGGAAATGAATAGTATGATGTCATTGTTGTCCCACAATCAAAAGTGATCATGCTATGGAATGTATTTTGATGTCATAACTACTCTGGTGAGGCGACAGACCCTCCAAGCCTGTTGGACTCTTTTTCCAAGCCTGTTGAAATCTTTTTCCAGTCATCAGAACCAGATGACAGTGTCTTTAGATGTTTTCAAATGATTGGATTTTCTTTGAACAAAGCACTGCTACTGAGACATGAAAATGAATAATATGATGTCATTGTTGTCACACAGTCAAAAGTGATCATTCCATCAAATCTATTTTGATGTCATAACTTCTCTGGTGAGGCGACAGAACTTGTAGGCATGTTGGGTAGTCGTGGCCGAGTGGTTAAGGCGATGGACTTGAAATCCATTGGGGTCTCCCCGCGCAGGTTCAAATCCTGCCGACTACGTTCTACCTTTCCTAGTTAGGAAAAGCACTGCTTACTGTTTCAATCCTCAGTAGCTGCTTTGTGGCAGAGGTCACCCTGTTGATAAGGAAAGAATTCATTGAAAGCTTCACTCCCTAAACCCATGACCCCTTGATTGAAAGTCTAAGCCGTTTGGTCTCTTTATCCATTTAGCAAAATGACAGCTGTTTGGGCTTGATCATATCCTCCACCAATAAAGACTCTAGGCACTTTGGACTCTACATCTATTGATCAGATCTCGGTGATTGCTTTGGTACCTATTAGGAAGCTCAGAACTGCTATTGGCATGGTGTGGCTATTGTTGTGATGTCCCAAGTTGTACTTTAATGTCAATGTTATGACAACTTTTGTTGGGAAAAGGAAAGTTTAAAGTGTTGATACCAAGCAGCTAGTCAGTGAAAGGGCCACTCATTGCAGAAGGAAAAAAAAAAACATGAATTGACAGGCTGTGGTGGGGCTTGAACTCTGAAATTTAGAAAAAGACTCTCAGCCCTTTGGACTACTATTCCAATCATCAGATCAAGATGATAGCTTCCCAGTATGTTTAGGAGTGATTTGTTTTTCATGAAACAAAGCATAGCCACTGAGAGATGACAGTTAATATTATGATACCATTGCTATAATACAGTCAAAAAGAATTTTGCCATGGAAAATATTTTGATGCCATACCTACTCCATTGACGTGATAGATGGATAGTGCCCAAAAGGTAGTCGTGGCCGAGTGGTTAAGGCGATGGACTAGAAATCCATTGGCGTCTCCCCGCGCAGGTTCAAATCCTGCCGACTACGCCCTTGTCAAATGTGTGGTCAACCTTCCGTAGTGGGAATTGTGTTTTTTATTTGCATTTTTCATATGCTTTCATGTTGTCATTTGTTGCCCTGTTAGCACAGGCGTCAGTAGAGTAAATCTTCACATTTCAGTGTTGAAACTATATATCTCACAATCATAGACATACTGTAGAACATAGAGGAAAGGATAAACTATGACACTACAAAGTCCTGGCATCTAGTCAGTGGTGGGGCCATCTGCTGCAGTAGGAAGAGCAAAATGTGAACTGACAAGCTGTGGGGCTTCAACCCACAAATTTAGAGAAAAAAGTATAAGCCTTTTGGACACTTTTTCCAGTCCCCAGAACCAGATGATAGTGTCTTTAGACATTGTCAATTGATTTGATTTTCTCGGAGCACTGCTACTGAGATATGGAAATGAATAGTATGATGTCATTGTTGTGGCGTGGCCATCCGCTGCAGTAAGAAGAGAAAAATGTGAATTGACAAGCTGTGGGGCTTCAACCTACAAATTTAGAGAAAAGAGTATAAGCCTTTTGGACACTTTTTCCAGTCCCCAGAACCAGATGATAGTGTCTTTAGACGTTGTCAATTGATTTGATTTTCTCGGAGCACTGCTACTTAGATATGGAAATGAATAGTATGATGTCATTGTTGTCCCACAATCAAAAGTGATCATGCTATGGAATGTATTTTGATGTCATAACTACTCTGGTGAGGCGACAGACCCTCCAAGCCTGTTGGACTCTTTTTCCAAGCCTGTTGAAATCTTTTTCCAGTCATCAGAACCAGATGACAGTGTCTTTAGATGTTTTCAAATGATTGGATTTTCTTTGAACAAAGCACTGCTACTGAGACATGAAAATGAATAATATGATGTCATTGTTGTCACACAGTCAAAAGTGATCATTCCATCAAATCTATTTTGATGTCATAACTTCTCTGGTGAGGCGACAGAACTTGTAGGCATGTTGGGTAGTCGTGGCCGAGTGGTTAAGGCAATGGACTTGAAATCCATTGGGGTCTCCCCGCGCAGGTTCAAATCCTGCCGACTACGTTCTACCTTTCCTAGTTAGGAAAAGCACTGCTTACTGTTTCCATCCTCAGTAGCTGCTTTGTGGCAGAGGTCACCCTGTTGATAAGGAAAGAATTAATTGAAAGCTTCACTCCCTAAACCCATGACCCCTTGATTGAAAGTCTAAGCCGTTTGGTCTCTTTATCCATTTAGCAAAATGACAGCTGTTTGGGCTTGATCATATCATCCACCAATAAAGACTCTAGGCACTTTGGACTCTACATCTATTGATCAGATCTCGGTGATTGCTTTGGTACCTATTAGGAAGCTCAGAACTGCTATTGGCATGGTGTGGCTATTGTTGTGATGTCCCAAGTTGTACTTTAATGTCAATGTTATGAAAACTTTTGTTGGGAAAAGGAAAGTTTAAAGTGTTGATACCAAGCAGCTAGTCAGTGAAAGGGCCACTCATTGCAGAAGGAAAAAAAAAAACATGAATTGACAGGCTGTGGTGGGGCTTGAACTCTGAAATTTAGAAAAAGACTCTCAGCCCTTTGGACTCCTATTCCAATCATCAGATCAAGATGATAGCTTCCCAGTATGTTTAGGAGTGATTTGTTTTTCATGAAACAAAGCATAGCCACTGAGAGATGACAGTTAATATTATGATACCATTGCTATAATACAGTCAAAAAGAATTTTGCCATGGAAAATATTTTGATGCCATACCTACTCCATTGATGTGATTGATGTGATAGATGTATAGAGCACAAAAGGTAGTCGTGGCCGAGTGGTTAAGGCGATGGACTAGAAATCCATTGGGGTCTCCCCGCGCAGGTTCAAATCCTGCCGACTACACCCTTGTCAAATGTGTGGTCAACCTTCCGTAGTGCGAATTGTGTTTTTTATTTGCATTGATCATATGGTTTCATGTTGTCATTTGTTGCCCTGTTAGCACAGGCGTCAGTAGAGTAAATCTTCACATTTCAGTGTTGAAACTATATATCTCACAATCATAGACATACTGTAGAACATAGAGGAAAGGATAAACTATGACACTACAAAGTCCTGGCATCTAGTCAGTGGTGGTGCCATCCGCTGCAGTAGGAAGAGCAAAATGTGAACTGACAAGCTGTGGGGCTTCAACCCACAAATTTAGAGAAAAAAGTATAAGCCTTTTGGACACTTTTTCCAGTCCCCAGAACCAGATGATAGTGTCTTTAGACGTTGTCAATTGATTTGATTTTCTCGGAGCACTGCTACTGAGATATGGAAATGAATAGTATGATGTCATTGTTGTGGCGTGGCCATCCGCTGCAGTAAGAAGAGAAAAATGTGAATTGACAAGCTGTGGGGCTTCAACCTACAAATTTAGAGAAAAGAGTATAAGCCTTTTGGACACTTTTTCCAGTCCCCAGAACCAGATGATAGTGTCTTTATAGGTTGTCAATTGATTTGATTTTCTCGGAGCACTGCTACTGAGATATGGAAATAAATACTATGATGTCATTGTTGTCCCACAATCAAAAGTGATCATGCTATGGAATGTATTTTGATGTCATAACTACTCTGGTGAGGCGACAGACCCTCCAAGCCTGTTGGACTCTTTTTCCAAGCCTGTTGAAATCTTTTTCCAGTCATCAGAACCAGATGACAGTGTCTTTAGATGTTTTCAAATGATTGGATTTTTTGAACAAAGCACTGCTACTGAGACATGAAAATGAATAATATGATGTCATTGTTGTCACACAGTCAAAAGTGATCATTCCATGAAATGTATTTTGATGTCATAACTTCTCTGGTGAGGCGACAGAACTTGTAGGCATGTTGGGTAGTCGTGGCCGAATGGTTAAGGCGATGGACTTGAAATCCATTGGGGTCTCCCCGCGCAGGTTCAAAATCCTGCCGACTACGTTCTACCTTTCCTGGTTAGGAAAAGCGCTGCTTACTGTTTCCATCCTCAGTAGCTGCTTTGTGGCAGAGGTCACCCTGTTGATAAGGAAAGAATTTATTGAAAGCTTCACTCCCTAAACCCATGACCCCTTGATTAAAAGTCTAAGCAGTTTGGTCTCTTTATCCATTTAGCAAAATGACAGCCTGTTGGGCTTGATCCTATCATCCACCAATAAAGATTCTAGGCACTTTGGACTCTACATCTATTGATCAGATCTCGGTGATTGCTTTGGTACCTATTAGGAAGCTCAGAACTGCTATTGGCATGGTGTGGCTATTGTTGTGATGTCCCAAGTTGTACTTTAATGTCAATGTTATGACAACTTTTGTTGGGAAAAGGAAAGTTTAAAGTGTTGATACCAAGCAGCTAGTCAGTGAAAGGGCCACTCATTGCAGAAGGAAAAAAAAAAAACATGAATTGACAGGCTGTGGTGGGGCTTGAACTCTGAAATTTAGAAAAAGACTCTCAGCCCTTTGGACTCCTATTCCAATCATCAGATCAAGATGATAGCTTCCCAGTATGTTTAGGAGTGATTTGTTTTTCATGAAACAAAGCATAGCCACTGAGAGATGACAGTTAATAT
>NW_028120120.1:20000-27500 GCF_965119305.1 Pelophylax lessonae
CTCACAATCATAGACATACTGTAGAACATAGAGGAAAGGATAAACTATGACACTACAAAGTCCTGGCATCTAGTCAGTGGTGGGGCCATCCGCTGCAGTAGGAAGAGCAAAATGTAAACTGACAAGCTGTGGGGCTTCAACCCACAAATTTAGAGAAAAAAGTATAAGCCTTTTGGACACTTTTTCCAGTCCCCAGAACCAGATGATAGTGTCTTTAGACGTTGTCAATTGATTTGATTTTCTCGGAGCACTGCTACTGAGATATGGAAATGAATAGTATGATGTCATTGTTGTGGCGTGGCCATCCGCTGCAGTAGGAAGAGCAAAATGTGAATTGACAAGCTGTGGGGCTTCAACCTACAAATTTAGAGAAAAGAGTATAAGCCTTTTGGACACTTTTTCCAGTCCCCAGAACCAGATGATAGTGTCTTTAGACGTTGTCAATTGATTTGATTTTCTCGGAGCACTGCTACTGAGATATGGAAATGAATAGTATGATGTCATTGTTGTCCCACAATAAAAAGTGATCATGCTATGGAATGTATTTTGATGTCATAACTACTCTGGTGAGGCGACAGACCCTCCAAGCCTGTTGGACTCTTTTTCCAAGCCTGTTGAAATCTTTTTCCAGTCATCAGAACCAGATGACAGTGTCTTTAGATGTTTTCAAATGATTGGATTTTCTTTGAACAAAGCACTGCTACTGAGACATGAAAATGAATAATATGATGTCATTGTTGTCACACAGTCAAAAGTGATCATTCCATCAAATGTATTTTGATGTCATAACTTTTCTGGTGAGGCGACAGAACTTGTAGTCATGTTGGGTAGTCGTGGCCGAGTGGTTAAGGCGATGGACTTGAAATCCATTGGGGTCTCCCCGCGCAGGTTCAAATCCTGCCGACTACGTTCTACCTTTCCAGGTTAGGAAAAGCACTGCTTACTGTTTCCATCCTCAGTAGCTGCTTTGTGGCAGAGGTCACCCTGTTGATAAGGAGAGAATTTATTGAAAGCTTCACTCCCTAAACCCATGACCCCTTGATTGAAAGTCTAAGCAGTTTGGTCTCTTTATCCATTTAGCAAAATGACAGCCTGTTGGGCTTGATCCTATCATCCACCAATAAAGATTCTAGGCACTTTGGACTCTACATCTATTGATCAGATCTCGGTGATTGCTTTGGTACCTATTAGGAAGCTCAGAACTGCTATTGACATGGTGTGGCTATTGTTGTGATGTCCCAAGTTGTACTTTAATGTCAATGTTATGACAACTTTTGTTGGGAAAAGGAAAGTTTAAAGTGTTGATACCAAGCAGCTAGTCAGTGAAAGGGCCACTCATTGCAGAAGGAAAAAAAAAACATGAATTGACAGGCTGTGGTGGGGCTTGAACTCTGAAATTTAGAAAAAGACTCTCAGCCCTTTGGACTCCTATTCCAATCATCAGATCAAGATGATAGCTTCCCAGTATGTTTAGGAGTGATTTGTTTTTCATGAAACAAAGCATAGCCACTGAGAGATGACAGTTAATATTATGATACCATTGCTATAATACAGTCAAAAATAATTATGCCATAGAAAATATTTTGATGCCATACCTACTCCATTGATGTGATAGATGTATAGTGCCCAAAAGGTAGTCGTGGCCGAGTGGTTAAGGCGATGAACTAGAAATCCATTGGGGTCTCCCCGCGCAGGTTCAAATCCTGCCGACTACGCCCTTGTCAAATGTGTGGTCAACCTTCCGTAGTGTGACTTGTGTTTTTTATTTGCATTGATCATATGGTTTCATGTTGTCATTTGTTGCCCTGTTAGCACAGGCGTCAGTAGAGTAAATCTTCACTTTTCAGTGTTGAAACGATATATCTCACAATCATAGACATACTGTAGAACATAGAGGAAAGGATAAACTATGACACTACAAAGTCCTGGCATCTAGTCAGTGGTGGGGCCATCCGCTGCAGTAGGAAGAGCAAAATGTAAACTGACAAGCTGTGGGGCTTCAACCCACAAATTTAGAGAAAAAAGTATAAGCCTTTTGGACACTTTTTCCAGTCCCCAGAACCAGATGATAGTGTCTTTAGACGTTGTCAATTGATTTGATTTTCTCGGAGCACTGCTACTGAGATATGGAAATGAATAGTATGATGTCATTGTTGTGGCGTGGCCATCCGCTGCAGTAGGAAGAGCAAAATGTGAATTGACAAGCTGTGGGGCTTCAACCTACAAATTTAGAGAAAAGAGTATAAGCCTTTTGGACACTTTTTCCAGTCCCCAGAACCAGATGATAGTGTCTTTAGACGTTGTCAATTGATTTGATTTTCTCGGAGCACTGCTACTGAGATATGGAAATGAATAGTATGATGTCATTGTTGTCCCACAATAAAAAGTGATCATGCTATGGAATGTATTTTGATGTCATAACTACTCTGGTGAGGCGACAGACCCTCCAAGCCTGTTGGACTCTTTTTCCAAGCCTGTTGAAATCTTTTTCCAGTCATCAGAACCAGATGACAGTGTCTTTAGATGTTTTCAAATGATTGGATTTTCTTTGAACAAAGCACTGCTACTGAGACATGAAAATGAATAATATGATGTCATTGTTGTCACACAGTCAAAAGTGATCATTCCATCAAATGTATTTTGATGTCATAACTTCTCTGGTGAGGCGACAGAACTTGTAGTCATGTTGGGTAGTCGTGGCCGAGTGGTTAAGGCGATGGACTTGAAATCCATTGGGGTCTCCCCGCGCAGGTTCAAATCCTGCCGACTACGTTCTACCTTTCCAGGTTAGGAAAAGCACTGCTTACTGTTTCCATCCTCAGTAGCTGCTTTGTGGCAGAGGTCACCCTGTTGATAAGGAGAGAATTTATTGAAAGCTCCCTAAACCCATGACCCCTTGATTGAAAGTCTAAGCAGTTTGGTCTCTTTATCCATTTAGCAAAATGACAGCCTGTTGGGCTTGATCCTATCATCCACCAATAAAGATTCTAGGCACTTTGGACTCTACATCTATTGATCAGATCTCGGTGATTGCTTTGGTACCTATTAGGAAGCTCAGAACTGCTATTGACATGGTGTGGCTATTGTTGTGATGTCCCAAGTTGTACTTTAATGTCAATGTTATGACAACTTTTGTTGGGAAAAGGAAAGTTTAAAGTGTTGATACCAAGCAGCTAGTCAGTGAAAGGGCCACTCATTGCAGAAGGAAAAAAAAAACATGAATTGACAGGCTGTGGTGGGGCTTGAACTCTGAAATTTAGAAAAAGACTCTCAGCCCTTTGGACTCCTATTCCAATCATCAGATCAAGATGATAGCTTCCCAGTATGTTTAGGAGTGATTTGTTTTTCATGAAACAAAGCATAGCCACTGAGAGATGACAGTTAATATTATGATACCATTGCTATAATACAGTCAAAAATAATTATGCCATGGAAAATATTTTGATGTCATACCTACTCCATTGATGTGATAGATGTATAGTGCCCAAAAGGTAGTCGTGGCCGAGTGGTTAAGGCGATGAACTAGAAATCCATTGGGGTCTCCCCGCGCAGGTTCAAATCCTGCCGACTACGCCCTTGTCAAATGTGTGGTCAACCTTCCGTAGTGTGACTTGTGTTTTTTATTTGCATTGATCATATGGTTTCATGTTGTCATTTGTTGCCCTGTTAGCACAGGCGTCAGTAGAGTAAATCTTCACTTTTCAGTGTTGAAACGATATATCTCACAATCATAGACATACTGTAGAACATAGAGGAAAGGATAAACTATGACACTACAAAGTCCTGGCATCTAGTCAGTGGTGGGGCCATCCGCTGCAGTAGGAAGAGCAAAATGTAAACTGACAAGCTGTGGGGCTTCAACCCACAAATTTAGAGAAAAAAGTATAAGCCTTTTGGACACTTTTTCCAGTCCCCAGAACCAGATGATAGTGTCTTTAGACGTTGTCAATTGATTTGATTTTCTCGGAGCACTGCTACTGAGATATGGAAATGAATAGTATGATGTCATTGTTGTGGCGTGGCCATCCGCTGCAGTAGGAAGAGCAAAATGTGAATTGACAAGCTGTGGGGCTTCAACCTACAAATTTAGAGAAAAGAGTATAAGCCTTTTGGACACTTTTTCCAGTCCCCAGAACCAGATGATAGTGTCTTTAGACGTTGTCAATTGATTTGATTTTCTCGGAGCACTGCTACTGAGATATGGAAATGAATAGTATGATGTCATTGTTGTCCCACAATAAAAAGTGATCATGCTATGGAATGTATTTTGATGTCATAACTACTCTGGTGAGGCGACAGACCCTCCAAGCCTGTTGGACTCTTTTTCCAAGCCTGTTGAAATCTTTTTCCAGTCATCAGAACCAGATGACAGTGTCTTTAGATGTTTTCAAATGATTGGATTTTCTTTGAACAAAGCACTGCTACTGAGACATGAAAATGAATAATATGATGTCATTGTTGTCACACAGTCAAAAGTGATCATTCCATCAAATGTATTTTGATGTCATAACTTCTCTGGTGAGGCGACAGAACTTGTAGTCATGTTGGGTAGTCGTGGCCGAGTGGTTAAGGCGATGGACTTGAAATCCATTGGGGTCTCCCCGCGCAGGTTCAAATCCTGCCGACTACGTTCTACCTTTCCAGGTTAGGAAAAGCACTGCTTACTGTTTCCATCCTCAGTAGCTGCTTTGTGGCAGAGGTCACCCTGTTGATAAGGAGAGAATTTATTGAAAGCTTCACTCCCTAAACCCATGACCCCTTGATTGAAAGTCTAAGCAGTTTGGTCTCTTTATCCATTTAGCAAAATGACAGCCTGTTGGGCTTGATCCTATCATCCACCAATAAAGATTCTAGGCACTTTGGACTCTACATCTATTGATCAGATCTCGGTGATTGCTTTGGTACCTATTAGGAAGCTCAGAACTGCTATTGGCATGGTGTGGCTATTGTTGTGATGTCCCAAGTTGTACTTTAATGTCAATGTTATGACAACTTTTGTTGGGAAAAGGAAAGTTTAAAGTGTTGATACCAAGCAGCTAGTCAGTGAAAGGGCCACTCATTGCAGAAGGAAAAAAAAAACATGAATTGACAGGCTGTGGTGGGGCTTGAACTCTGAAATTTAGAAAAAGACTCTCAGCCCTTTGGACTCCTATTCCAATCATCAGATCAAGATGATAGCTTCCCAGTATGTTTAGGAGTGATTTGTTTTTCATGAAACAAAGCATAGCCACTGAGAGATGACAGTTAATATTATGATACCATTGCTATAATACAGTCAAAAATAATTTTGCCATGGAAAATATTTTGATGTCATACCTACTCCATTGATGTGATAGATGTATAGTGCCCAAAAGGTAGTCGTGGCCGAGTGGTTAAGGCAATGGACTAGAAATCCATTGGGGTCTCCCCGCGCAGGTACAAATCCTGCCGACTACGCCCTTGTCAAATGTGTGGTCAACCTTCCGTAGTGCGAATTGTGTTTTTTATTTGCATTGATCATATGTTTTCATGTTGTCATTTGTTGCCCTGTTAGCACAGGCGTCAGTAGAGTAAATCTTCACATTTCAGTGTTGAAACTATATATCTCACAATCGTAGACATACTGTAGAACATAGAGGAAAGGATAAACTATGACACTACAAAGTCCTGCCATCTAGTCAGTGGTGGGGCCATCCGCTGCAGTAGGAAGAGCAAAATGTGAACTGACAAGCTGTGGGGCTTCAACCCACAAATTTAGAGAAAAAAGTATAAGCCTTTTGGACACTTTTTCAAGTCCCCAGAACCAGATGATAGTGTCTTTAGACGTTGTCAATTGATTTGATTTTCTCGGAGCACTGCTACTGAGATATGGAAATGAATAGTATGATGTCATTGTTGTCCCACAATAAAAAGTGATCATGCTATGGAATGTATTTTGATGTCATAACTACTCTGGTGAGGCGACAGACCCTCCAAGCCTGTTGGACTCTTTTTCCAAGCCTGTTGAAATCTTTTTCCAGTCATCAGAACCAGATGACAGTGTCTTTAGATGTTTTCAAATGATTGGATTTTCTTTGAACAAAGCACTGCTACTGAGACATGAAAATGAATAATATGATGTCATTGTTGTCACACAGTCAAAAGTGATCATTCCATCAAATGTATTTTGATGTCATAACTTCTCTGGTGAGGCGACAGAACTTGTAGGCATGTTGGGTAGTCGTGGCTGAGTGGTTAAGGCGATGGACTTGAAATCCATTGGGGTCTCCCCGCACAGGTTCAAATCCTGCCGACTACGTTCTACCTTTCCAGGTTAGGAAAAGCACTGCTTACTGTTTCCATCCTCAGTAGCTGCTTTGTGGCAGAGGTCACCCTGTTGATAAGGAGAGAATTTATTGAAAGCTTCACTCCCTAAACCCATGACCCCTTGATTGAAAGTCTAAGCAGTTTGGTCTCTTTATCCATTTAGCAAAATGACAGCCTGTTGGGCTTGATCCTATCATCCACCAATAAAGATTCTAGGCACTTTGGACTCTACATCTATTGATCAGATCTCGGTGATTGCTTTGGTACCTATTAGGAAGCTCAGAACTGCTATTGGCATGGTGTGGCTATTGTTGTGATGTCCCAAGTTGTACTTTAATGTCAATGTTATGACAACTTTTGTTGGGAAAAGGAAAGTTTAAAGTGTTGATACCAAGCAGCTAGTCAGTGAAAGGGCCACTCATTGCAGAAGGAAAAAAAAAACATGAATTGACAGGCTGTGGTGGGGCTTGAACTCTGAAATTTAGAAAAAGACTCTCAGCCCTTTGGACTCCTATTCCAATCATCAGATCAAGATGATAGCTTCCCAGTATGTTTAGGAGTGATTTGTTTTTCATGAAACAAAGCATAGCCACTGAGAGATGACAGTTAATATTATGATACCATTGCTATAATACAGTCAAAAATAATTTTGCCATGGAAAATATTTTGATGTCATACCTACTCCATTGATGTGATAGATGTATAGTGCCCAAAAGGTAGTCGTGGCCGAGTGGTTAAGGCAATGGACTAGAAATCCATTGGGGTCTCCCCGCGCAGGTTCAAATCCTGCCGACTACGCCCTTGTCAAATGTGTGGTCAACCTTCCGTAGTGCGAATTGTGTTTTTTATTTGCATTGATCATATGTTTTCATGTTGTCATTTGTTGCCCTGTTAGCACAGGCGTCAGTAGAGTAAATCTTCACATTTCAGTGTTGAAACTATATATCTCACAATCGTAGACATACTGTAGAACATAGAGGAAAGGATAAACTATGACACTACAAAGTCCTGCCATCTAGTCAGTGGTGGGGCCATCCGCTGCAGTAGGAAGAGCAAAATGTGAACTGACAAGCTGTGGGGCTTCAACCCACAAATTTAGAGAAAAAAGTATAAGCCTTTTGGACACTTTTTCAAGTCCCCAGAACCAGATGATAGTGTCTTTAGACGTTGTCAATTGATTTGATTTTCTCTGAGCACTGCTACTGAGATATGGAA
>NW_028120120.1:95000-97500 GCF_965119305.1 Pelophylax lessonae
CATCTATTGATCAGATCTCGGTGATTGCTTTGGTACCTATTAGGAAGCTCAGAACTGCTATTGGCATGGTGTGGCTATTGTTGTGATGTCCCAAGTTGTACTTTAATGTCAATGTTATGACAACTTTTGTTGGGAAAAGGAAAGTTTAAAGTGTTGATACCAAGCAGCTAGTCAGTGAAAGGGCCACTCATTGCAGAAGGAAAAAAAAAACATGAATTGACAGGCTGTGGTGGGGCTTGAACTCTGAAATTTAGAAAAAGACTCTCAGCCCTTTGGACTCCTATTCCAATCATCAGATCAAGATGATAGCTTCCCAGTATGTTTAGGAGTGATTTGTTTTTCATGAAACAAAGCATAGCCACTGAGAGATGACAGTTAATATTATGATACCATTGCTATAATACAGTCAAAAATAATTTTGCCATAGAAAATATTTTGATGCCATACCTACTCCATTGATGTGATAGATGTATAGTGCCCAAAAGGTAGTCGTGGCCGAGTGGTTAAGGCGATGGACTAGAAATCCATTGGGGTATCCCCGCGCAGGTTCAGATCCTGCCGACTACGCCCTTGTCAAATGTGTGGTTAACCTTCCGTAGTGTGACTTGTGTTTTTTATTTGCATTGATCATATGGTTTCATGTTGTCATTTGTTGCCCTGTTAGCACAGGCGTCAGTAGAGTAAATCTTCACTTTTCAGTGTTGAAACTATATATCTCACAATCATAGACATACTCTAGAACATAGAGGAAAGGATAAACTATGACACTACAAAGTCCTGGCATCTAGTCAGTGGTGGGGCCATCCGCTGCAGTAGGAAGAGCAAAATGTAAACTGACAAGCTGTGGGGCTTCAACCCACAAATTTAGAGAAAAAAGTATAAGCCTTTTGGACACTTTTTCCAGTCCCCAGAACCAGATGATAGTGTCTTTAGACGTTGTCAATTGATTTGATTTTCTCGGAGCACTGCTACTGAGATATGGAAATGAATAGTATGATGTCATTGTTGTGGCGTGGCCATCCGCTGCAGTAGGAAGAGCAAAATGTGAATTGACAAGCTGTGGGGCTTCAACCTACAAATTTAGAGAAAAGAGTATAAGCCTTTTGGACACTTTTTCCAGTCCCCAGAACCAGATGATAGTGTCTTTAGACGTTGTCAATTGATTTGATTTTCTCGGAGCACTGCTACTGAGATATGGAAATGAATAGTATGATGTCATTGTTGTCCCACAATAAAAAGTGATCATGCTATGGAATGTATTTTGATGTCATAACTACTCTGGTGAGGCGACAGACCCTCCAAGCCTGTTGGACTCTTTTTCCAAGCCTGTTGAAATCTTTTTCCAGTCATCAGAACCAGATGACAGTGTCTTTAGATGTTTTCAAATGATTGGATTTTCTTTGAACAAAGCACTGCTACTGAGACATGAAAATGAATAATATGATGTCATTGTTGTCACACAGTCAAAAGTGATCATTCCATCAAATGTATTTTGATGTCATAACTTCTCTGGTGAGGCGACAGAACTTGTAGGCATGTTGGGTAGTCGTGGCCGAGTGGTTAAGGCGATGGACTTGAAATCCATTGGGGTCTCCCCGCGTAGGTTCAAATCCTGCCGACTACGTTCTACCTTTCCAGGTTAGGAAAAGCACTGCTTACTGTTTCCATCCTCAGTAGCTGCTTTGTGGTAGAGGTCACCCTGTTGATAAGGAGAGAATTTATTGAAAGCTTCACTCCCTAAACCCATGACCCCTTGATTGAAAGTCTAAGCAGTTTGGTCTCTTTATCCATTTAGCAAAATGACAGCCTGTTGGGCTTGATCCTATCATCCACCAATAAAGATTCTAGGCACTTTGGACTCTACATCTATTGATCAGATCTCGGTGATTGCTTTGGTACCTATTAGGAAGCTCAGAACTGCTATTGGCATAATGTGTGGCTAATGTTGTGATATCCCAAGTTGTATTTTAATGTCAATGTTATGACAACTTTTGTTGGGAAAAGGAAAGTTTAAAGTGTTGATACCAAGCAGCTAGTCAGTGAAAGGGCCACTCATTGCAGAAGGAAAAAAAAAAACATGAATTGACAGGCTGTGGTGGGGCTTGAACTCTGAAATTTAGAAAAAGACTCTCAGCCCTTTGGACTCCTATTCCAATCATCAGATCAAGATGATAGCTTCCCAGTATGTTTAGGAGTGATTTGTTTTTCATGAAACAAAGCATAGCCACTGAGAGATGACAGTTAATATTATGATACCATTGCTATAATACAGTCAAAAATAATTTTGCCATAGAAAATATTTTGATGCCATACCTACTCCATTGATGTGATAGATGTATAGTGCCCAAAAGGTAGTCGTGGCCGAGTGGTTAAGGCGATGGACTAGAAATCCATTGGGGTCTCCCCGCGCAGGTTCAAATCCTGCCGACTACGCCCTTGTCAAATGTGTGGTCAACCTTCCGTAGTGCGACTTGTGTTTTTTATTTGCATTGATCATATG
>NW_028120120.1:112500-115000 GCF_965119305.1 Pelophylax lessonae
ATAAACTATGACACTACAAAGTCCTGCCATCTAGTCAGTGGTGGGGCCATCCGCTGCAGTAGGAAGAACAAAATGTGAACTGACAAGCTGTGGGGCTTCAACCCACAAATTTAGAGAAAAAAGTATAAGCCTTTTGGACACTTTTTCAAGTCCCCAGAACCAGATGATAGTGTCTTTAGACGTTGTCAATTGATTTGATTTTCTCGGAGCACTGCTACTGAGATATGGAAATGAATAGTATGATGTCATTGTTGTGGCGTGGCCATCCACTGCAGTAAGAAGAGCAAAATGTGAATTGACAAGCTGTGGGGCTTCAACCTACAAATTTAGAGAAAAGAGTATAAGCCTTTTGGACACTTTTTCCAGTCCCCAGAACCAGATGATAGTGTCTTTAGACGTTGTCAATTGATTTGATTTTCTCGGAGCACTGCTACTGAGATATGGAAATGAATAGTATGATGTCATTGTTGTCCCACAATAAAAAGTGATCATGCTATGGAATGTATTTTGATGTCATAACTACTCTGGTGAGGCGACAGACCCTCCAAGCCTGTTGGACTCTTTTTCCAAGCCTGTTGAAATCTTTTTCCAGTCATCAGAACCAGATGACAGTGTCTTTAGATGTTTTCAAATGATTGGATTTTCTTTGAACAAAGCACTGCTACTGAGACATGAAAATGAATAATATGATGTCATTGTTGTCACACAGTCAAAAGTGATCATTCCATGAAATGTATTTTGATGTCATAACTTCTCTGGTGAGGCGACAGAACTTGTAGGCATGTTGGGTAGTCGTGGCCGAGTGGTTAAGGCGATGGACTTGAAATCCATTGGGGTCTCCCCGCGCAGGTTCAAATCCTGCCGACTACATTCTACCTTTCCAGGTTAGGAAAAGCACTGCTTACTGTTTCCATCCTCAGTAGCTGCTTTGTGGCAGAGGTCACCCTGTTGATAAGGAGAGAATTTGTTGAAAGCTTCACTCCCTAAACCCATGACCCCTTGATTGAAAGTCTAAGCAGTTTGGTCTCTTTATCCATTTAGCAAAATTACAGCTTTTTGGGCTTGATCCTATCATCCACCAATAAAGATTCTAGGCACTTTGGACTCTACATCTATTGATCAGATCTCGGTGATTGCTTTGGTACCTATTAGGAAGCTCAGAACTGCTATTGGCATGGTGTGGCTATTGTTGTGATGTCCCAAGTTGTACTTTAATGTCAATGTTATGACAACTTTTGTTGGGAAAAGGAAAGTTTAAAGTGTTGATACCAAGCAGCTAGTCAGTGAAAGGGCCACTCATTGCAGAAGGAAAAAAAAAACATGAATTGACAGGCTGTGGTGGGGCTTGAACTCTGAAATTTAGAAAAAGACTCTCAGCCCTTTGGACTCCTATTCCAATCATCAGATCAAGATGATAGCTTCCCAGTATGTTTAGGAGTGATTTGTTTTTCATGAAACAAAGCATAGCCACTGAGAGATGACAGTTAATATTATGATACCATTGCTATAATACAGTCAAAAATAATTTTGCCATAGAAAATATTTTGATGCCATACCTACTCCATTGATGTGATTGATGTGATAGATGTATAGTGCCCAAAAGGTAGTCGTGGCCGAGTGGTTATGGCGATGGACTAGAAATCCATTGGGGTCTCCCCGCGCAGGTTCAAATCCTGCCGACTACGCCCTTGTCAAATGTGTGGTCAACCTTCCGTAGTGCGAATTGTGTTTTTTATTTGCATTGATCATATGTTTTCATGTTGTCATTTGTTGCCCTGTTAGCACAGGCGTCAGTAGAGTAAATCTTCACATTTCAGTGTTGAAACTATATATCTCACAATCATAGACATACTGTAGAACATAGAGGAAAGGATAAACTATGACACTACAAAGTCCTGGCATCTAGTCAGTGGTGGGGCCATCCGCTGCAGTAGGAAGAGCAAAATGTAAACTGACAAGCTGTGGGGCTTCAACCCACAAATTTAGAGAAAAAAGTATAAGCCTTTTGGACACTTTTTCCAGTCCCCAGAACCAGATGATAGTGTCTTTAGACGTTGTCAATTGATTTGATTTTCTCGGAGCACTGCTACTGAGATATGGAAATGAATAGTATGATGTCATTGTTGTGGCGTGGCCATCCGCTGCAGTAGGAAGAGCAAAATGTGAATTGACAAGCTGTGGGGCTTCAACCTACAAATTTAGAGAAAAGAGTATAAGCCTTTTGGACACTTTTTCCAGTCCCCAGAACCAGATGATAGTGTCTTTAGACGTTGTCAATTGATTTGATTTTCTCGGAGCACTGCTACTGAGATATGGAAATGAATAGTATGATGTCATTGTTGTCCCACAATAAAAAGTGATCATGCTATGGAATGTATTTTGATGTCATAACTACTCTGGTGAGGCGACAGACCCTCCAAGCCTGTTGGACTCTTTTTCCAAGCCTGTTGAAATCTTTTTCCAGTCATCAGAACCAGATGACAGTGTCTTTAGATGTTTT
>NW_028120120.1:122500-125000 GCF_965119305.1 Pelophylax lessonae
ACATGAAAATGAATAATATGATGTCATTGTTGTCACACAGTCAAAAGTGATCATTCCATGAAATGTATTTTGATGTCATAACTTCTCTGGTGAGGCGACAGAATTTGTAGGCATGTTGGGTAGTCGTGGCCGAGTGGTTAAGGCGATGGACTTGAAATCCATTGGGGTCTCCCCGCACAGGTTCAAATCCTGCCGACTACATTCTACCTTTCCAGGTTAGGAAAAGCACTGCTTACTGTTTCCATCCTCAGTAGCTGCTTTGTGGCAGAGGTCACCCTGTTGATAAGGAGAGAATTTGTTGAAAGCTTCACTCCCTAAACCCATGACCCCTTGATTGAAAGTCTAAGCAGTTTGGTCTCCTTATCCATTTAGCAAAATTACAGCTTTTTGGGCTTGATCCTATCATCCACCAATAAAGATTCTAGGCACTTTGGACTCTACATCTATTGATCAGATCTCGGTGATTGCTTTGGTACCTATTAGGAAGCTCAGAACTGCTATTGGCATGGTGTGGCTATTGTTGTGATGTCCCAAGTTGTACTTTAATGTCAATGTTATGACAACTTTTGTTGGGAAAAGGAAAGTTTAAAGTGTTGATACCAAGCAGCTAGTCAGTGAAAGGGCCACTCATTGCAGAAGGAAAAAAAAAAACATGAATTGACAGGCTGTGGTGGGGCTTGAACTCTGAAATTTAGAAAAAGACTCTCAGCCCTTTGGACTCCTATTCCAATCATCAGATCAAGATGATAGCTTCCCAGTATGTTTAGGAGTGATTTGTTTTTCATGAAACAAAGCATAGCCACTGAGAGATGACAGTTAATATTATGATACCATTGCTATAATACAGTCAAAAATAATTTTGCCATAGAAAATATTTTGATGCCATACCTACTCCATTGATGTGATAGATGTATAGTGCCCAAAAGGTAGTCGTGGCCGAGTGGTTAAGGCGATGGACTAGAAATCCATTGGGCTCTCCCCGCGCAGGTTCAAATCCTGCCAACTACGCCCTTGTCAAATGTGTGGTCAACCTTCCGTAGTGTGACTTCTGTTTTTTATTTGCATTGATCATATGGTTTCATGTTGTCATTTGTTGCCCTGTTAGCACAGGCGTCAGTAGAGTAAATCTTCACTTTTCAGTGTTGAAACTATATATCTCACAATCATAGACATACTGTAGAACATAGAGGAAAGGATAAACTATGACACTACAAAGTCCTGGCATCTAGTCAGTGGTGGGGCCATCCGCTGCAGTAGGAAGAGCAAAATGTAAACTGACAAGCTGTGGGGCTTCAACCCACAAATTTAGAGAAAAAAGTATAAGCCTTTTGGACACTTTTTCCAGTCCCCAGAACCAGATGATAGTGTCTTTAGACGTTGTCAATTGATTTGATTTTCTCGGAGCACTGCTACTGAGATATGGAAATGAATAGTATGATGTCATTGTTGTCCCACAATAAAAAGTGATCATGCTATGGAATGTATTTTGATGTCATAACTACTCTGGTGAGGTGACAGACCCTCCAAGCCTGTTGGACTCTTTTTCCAAGCCTGTTGAAATCTTTTTCCAGTCATCAGAACCAGATGACAGTGTCTTTAGATGTTTTCAAATGATTGGATATTCTTTGAACAAAGCACTGCTACTGAGACATGAAAATGAATAATATGATGTCATTGTTGTCACACAGTCAAAAGTGATCATTCCATCAAATGTATTTTGATGTCATAACTTCTCTGGTGAGGCGAAAGAACTTGTAGGCATGTTGGGTAGTCGTGGCCGAGTGGTTAAGGCGATGGACTTGAAATCCATTGGGGTCTCCCCGCGCAGGTTCAAATCCTGCCGACTACGTTCTACCTTTCCAGGTTAGGAAAAGCACTGCTTACTGTTTCCATCCTCAGTAGCTGCTTTGTGGCAGAGGTCACCCTGTTGATAAGGAGAGAATTTATTGAAAGCTTCACTCCCTAAACCCATGACCCCTTGATTGAAAGTCTAAGCAGTTTGGTCTCTTTATCCATTTAGCAAAATGACAGCCTGTTGGGCTTGATCCTATCATCCACCAATAAAGATTCTAGGCACTTTGGACTCTACATCTATTGATCAGATCTCGGTGATTGCTTTGGTACCTATTAGGAAGCTCAGAACTGCTATTGGCATAATGTGTGGCTAATGTTGTGATATCCCAAGTTGTATTTTAATGTCAATGTTATGACAACTTTTGTTGGGAAAAGGAAAGTTTAAAGTGTTGATACCAAGCAGCTAGTCAGTGAAAGGGCCACTCATTGCAGAAGGAAAAAAAAAACATGAATTGACAGGCTGTGGTGGGGCTTGAACTCTGAAATTTAGAAAAAGACTCTCAGCCCTTTGGACTCCTATTCCAATCATCAGATCAAGATGATAGCTTCCCAGTATGTTTAGGAGTGATTTGTTTTTCATTAAACAAAGCATAGCCACTGAGAGATGACAGTTAATATTATGATACCATTGCTATAATACAGTCAA
>NW_028120120.1:157500-160000 GCF_965119305.1 Pelophylax lessonae
TGTGAATTGACAAGCTGTGGGGCTTCAACCTACAAATTTAGAGAAAAGAGTATAAGCCTTTTGGACACTTTTTCCAGTCCCCAGAACCAGATGATAGTGTCTTTAGACGTTGTCAATTGATTTGATTTTCTCGGAGCACTGCTACTGAGATATGGAAATGAATAGTATGATGTCATTGTTGTCCCACAATAAAAAGTGATCATGCTATGGAATGTATTTTGATGTCATAACTACTCTGGTGAGGCGACAGACCCTCCAAGCCTGTTGGACTCTTTTTCCAAGCCTGTTGAAATCTTTTTCCAGTCATCAGAACCAGATGACAGTGTCTTTAGATGTTTTCAAATGATTGGATTTTCTTTGAACAAAGCACTGCTACTGAGACATGAAAATGAATAATATGATGTCATTGTTGTCACACAGTCAAAAGTGATCATTCCATCAAATGTATTTTGATGTCATAACTTCTCTGGTGAGGCAACAGAACTTGTAGGCATGTTGGGTAGTCGTGGCCGAGTGGTTAAGGCGATGGACTTGAAATCCATTGGGGTCTCCCCGCGCAGGTTCAAATCCTGCCGACTACATTCTACCTTTCCAGGTTAGGAAAAGCACTGCTTACTGTTTCCATCCTCAGTAGCTGCTTTGTGGCAGAGGTCACCCTGTTGATAAGGAGAGAATTTGTTGAAAGCTTCACTCCCTAAACCCATGACCCCTTGATTGAAAGTCTAAGCAGTTTGGTCTCTTTATCCATTTAGCAAAATTACAGCTTTTTGGGCTTGATCCTATCATCCACCAATAAAGATTCTAGGCACTTTGGACTCTACATCTATTGATCAGATCTCGGTGATTGCTTTGGTACCTATTAGGAAGCTCAGAACTGCTATTGGCATGGTGTGGCTATTGTTGTGATGTCCCAAGTTGTACTTTAATGTCAATGTTATGACAACTTTTGTTGGGAAAAGGAAAGTTTAAAGTGTTGATACCAAGCAGCTAGTCAGTGAAAGGGCCACTCATTGCAGAAGGAAAAAAAAAAAACATGAATTGACAGGCTGTGGTGGGGCTTGAACTCTGAAATTTAGAAAAAGACTCTCAGCCCTTTGGACTCCTATTCCAATCATCAGATCAAGATGATAGCTTCCCAGTATGTTTAGGAGTGATTTGTTTTTCATGAAACAAAGCATAGCCACTGAGAGATGACAGTTAATATTATGATACCATTGCTATAATACAGTCAAAAATAATTTTGCCATAGAAAATATTTTGATGCCATACCTACTCCATTGATGTGATAGATGTATAGTGCCCAAAAGGTAGTCGTGGCCGAGTGGTTAAGGCAATGGACTAGAAATCCATTGGGGTCTCCCCGCGCAGGTTCAAATCCTGCCGACTACGCTCTTGTCAAATGTGTGGTCAACCTTCCGTAGTGTGACTTGTGTTTTTTATTTGCATTGATCATATGGTTTCATGTTGTCATTTGTTGCCCTGTTAGCACAGGCGTCAGTAGAGTAAATCTTCACTTTTCAGTGTTGAAACTATATATCTCACAATCATAGACATACTGTAGAACATAGAGGAAAGGATAAACTATGACACTACAAAGTCCTGGCATCTAGTCAGTGGTGGGGCCATCCGCTGCAGTAGGAAGAGCAAAATGTAAACTGACAAGCTGTGGGGCTTCAACCCACAAATTTAGAGAAAAAAGTATAAGCCTTTTGGACACTTTTTCCAGTCCCCAGAACCAGATGATAGTGTCTTTAGACGTTGTCAATTGATTTGATTTTCTCGGAGCACTGCTACTGAGATATGGAAATGAATAGTACGATGTCATTGTTGTGGCGTGGCCATCCGCTGCAGTAGGAAGAGCAAAATGTGAATTGACAAGCTGTGGGGCTTCAACCTACAAATTTAGAGAAAAGAGTATAAGCCTTTTGGACACTTTTTCCAGTCCCCAGAACCAGATGATAGTGTCTTTAGACGTTGTCAATTGATTTGATTTTCTCGGAGCACTGCTACTGAGATATGGAAATGAATAGTATGATGTCATTGTTGTCCCACAATAAAAAGTGATCATGCTATGGAATGTATTTTGATGTCATAACTACTCTGGTGAGGCGACAGACCCTCCAAGCCTGTTGGACTCTTTTTCCAAGCCTGTTGAAATCTTTTTCCAGTCATCAGAACCAGATGACAGTGTCTTTAGATGTTTTCAAATGATTGGATTTTCTTTGAACAAAGCACTGCTACTGAGACATGAAAATGAATAATATGATGTCATTGTTGTCACACAGTCAAAAGTGATCATTCCATCAAATGTATTTTGATGTCATAACTTCTCTGGTGAGGCGACAGAACTTGTAGGCATGTTGGGTAGTCGTGGCCGAGTGGTTATGGCGATGGACTTGAAATCCATTGGGGTCTCCCCGCGCAGGTTCAAATCCTGCCGACTACGTTCTACCTTTCCAGGTTAGGAAAAGCACTGCTTACTGATTCCATCCTCAGTAGC
>NW_028120120.1:170000-177500 GCF_965119305.1 Pelophylax lessonae
CCCCCTACTCCTAGCCTTTTAGGGGTACAAACAATAGTAATTGGGGCCTAGTGTGGTTGTGTACGTGTGATATACATACACTTTTTTGGGATCATATTTTCTATTCCGCTATTTAATCAAAAACCTCTGGGGATCAGTTAAATTGGGGGATAGTCTGTGTTGGTACGTGTGAGAGAGATCCACCTTTCCAAGTTGTTGGGGTTCATCTCATACTTCTGAAGGTTTGAGGGTGCTGCCTGTTCCATACTCCCCCTACTCCTAGCCTTTTAGGGGTACAAACAATAGTAATTGGGGCCTAGTGTGGTTGTGTACGTGTGATATACATACACTTTTTTTGGATCATATTTTCTATTCCACTATTTAATCAAAAACCTTTGGGGATCAGTTAAATTGGGGGATAGTCTGTGTTGGTACGTGTGAGAGAGATCCACCTTTCCAAGTTGTTGGGGTTCATCTCATACTTCTGAAGGTTTGAGGGTGCTGCCTGTTCCATACTCCCCCTACTCCTAGCCTTTTAGGGGTACAAACAATAGTAATTGGGGCCTAGTGTGGTTGTGTACGTGTGATATACATACACTTTTTTGGGATCATATTTTCTATTCCGCTATTTAATCAAAAACCTTTGGGGATCAGTTAAATTGGGGGATAGTCTGTGTTGGTACGTGTGAGAGAGATCCACCTTTCCAAGTTGTTGGGGTTCATCTCATACTTCTGAAGGTTTGAGGGTGCTGCCTGTTCCATACTCCCCCTACTCCTCATCTAGCCTTTTAGGGGTACAAACAATAGTAATTGGGGCCCAGTGTGGTTGTGTACGTGTGATATACATACACTTTTTTGGGATCATATTTTCTATTCCGCTATTTAATCAAAAACCTTTGGGGATCAGTTAAATTGGGGGATAGTCTGTGTCGGTACGTGTGAGAGAGATCCACCTTTCCAAGTTGTTGGGGTTCATCTCATACTTCTGAAGGTTTGAGGGTGCTGCCTGTTCCATACCCCCCCTACTCCTCATCTAGCCTTTTAGGGGTACAAACAATAGTAATTGGGGCCTAGTGTGGTTGTGTACGTGCGAGATACATACACTTTTTTTGATCATATTTCCTACTCCGCTATTCAATAAAAACCTTTGAGGATCAATTGAATTGCGGGATAGTCTGTGTCGGTACGTGTGAGAGAGATCCACCTTTCCAAGTTGTTGGGGTTCATCTCATACTTCTTAAGGTTTGAGGGTGCTGCCTGTTCCATACTCCCCCTACTCCTCATCTAGCCTTTTAGGGGTACAAACAATAGTAATTGGGGCCCAGTGTGGTTGTGTACGTGTGATATACATACAC
The DNA here is from genome assembly GCF_965119305.1 of Pelophylax lessonae. Classification (NCBI taxonomy): domain Eukaryota; kingdom Metazoa; phylum Chordata; class Amphibia; order Anura; family Ranidae; genus Pelophylax; species Pelophylax lessonae. The sequence goes on from NW_028120120.1 coordinate 171,335, forward strand.
TTTTTTGGGATCATATTTTCTATTCCGCTATTTAATCAAAAACCTTTGGGGATCAGTTAAATTGGGGGATAGTCTGTGTCGGTACGTGTGAGAGAGATCCACCTTTCCAAGTTGTTGGGGTTCATCTCATACTTCTGAAGGTTTGAGGGTGCTGCCTGTTCCATACCCCCCCTACTCCTCATCTAGCCTTTTAGGGGTACAAACAATAGTAATTGGGGCCTAGTGTGGTTGTGTACGTGCGAGATACATACACTTTTTTTGATCATATTTCCTATTCCGCTATTCAATAAAAACCTTTGAGGATCAATTGAATTGCGGGATAGTCTGTGTCGGTACGTGTGAGAGAGATCCACCTTTCCAAGTTGTTGGGGTTCATCTCATACTTCTGAAGGTTTGAGGGTGCTGCCTGTTCCATACTCCCCCTACTCCTAGCCTTTTAGGGGTACAAACAATAGTAATTGGGGCCTAGTGTGGTTGTGTACGTGTGATATACATACACTTTTTTGGGATCATATTTTCTATTCCGCTATTTAATCAAAAACCTTTGGGGATCAGTTAAATTGGGGGATAGTCTGTGTTGGTACGTGTGAGAGAGATCCACCTTTCCAAGTTGTTGGGGTTCATCTCATACTTCTGAAGGTTTGAGGGTGCTGCCTGTTCCATACCCCCCCTACTCCTCATCTAGCCTTTTAGGGGTACAAACAATAGTAATTGGGGCCTAGTGTGGTTGTGTACGTGCGAGATACATACACTTTTTTTGATCATATTTCCTATTCCGCTATTCAATAAAAACCTTTGAGGATCAATTGAATTGCGGGATAGTCTGTGTCGGTACGTGTGAGAGAGATCCACCTTTCCAAGTTGTTGGGGTTCATCTCATACTTCTGAAGGTTTGAGGGTGCTGCCTGTTCCATACTCCCCCTACTCCTCATCTAGCCTTTTAGGGGTACAAACAATAGTAATTGGGGCCTAGTGTGGTTGTGTACGTGTGATATACATACACTTTTTTTGGATCATATTTTCTATTCCGCTATTTAATCAAAAACCTTTGGGGATCAGTTAAATTGGGGGATAGTCTGTGTTGGTACGTGTGAGAGAGATCCACCTTTCCAAGTTGTTGGGGTTCATCTCATACTTCTGAAGGTTTGAGGGTGCTGCCTGTTCCATACTCCCCCTACTCCTCATCTAGCCTTTTAGGGGTACAAACAATAGTAATTGGGGCCCAGTGTGGTTGTGTACGTGTGATATACATACACTTTTTTGGGATCATATTTTCTATTCCGCTATTTAATCAAAAACCTTTGGGGATCAGTTAAATTGGGGGATAGTCTGTGTCGGTACGTGTGAGAGAGATCCACCTTTCCAAGTTGTTGGGGTTCATCTCATACTTCTGAAGGTTTGAGGGTGCTGCCTGTTCCATACCCCCCCTACTCCTCATCTAGCCTTTTAGGGGTACAAACAATAGTAATTGGGGCCTAGTGTGGTTGTGTACGTGTGATATACATACACTTTTTTTGGATCATATTTTCTATTCCGCTATTTAATCAAAAACCTTTGGGGATCAGTTAAATTGGGGGATAGTCTGTGTCGGTACGTGTGAGAGAGATCCACCTTTCCAAGTTGTTGGGGTTCATCTCATACTTCTGAAGGTTTGAGGGTGCTGCCTGTTCCATACCCCCCCTACTCCTCATCTAGCCTTTTAGGGGTACAAACAATAGTAATTGGGGCCTAGTGTGGTTGTGTACGTGCGAGATACATACACTTTTTTTTATCATATTTCCTATTCCGCTATTCAATAAAAACCTTTGAGGATCAATTGAATTGCGGGATAGTCTGTGTCGGTACGTGTGAGAGAGATCCACCTTTCCAAGTTGTTGGGGTTCATCTCATACTTCTGAAGGTTTGAGGGTGCTGCCTGTTCCATACTCCCCCTACTCCTCATCTAGCCTTTTAGGGGTACAAACAATAGTAATTGGGGCCCAGTGTGGTTGTGTACGTGTGATATACATACACTTTTTTTGGATCATATTTTCTATTCCGCTATTTAATTTAACTGGGCCTCCATGCGAGACCTGTGTGCCTTGTTGCGCTGTTTTGAGTACTCCACCAACATGGCCAGTGGCAATGACGCCGTTCTCAGCTTAACTATCCCACTTCCATGCCTCCTTGAAAAAACAATTCGGGCGATGATGGAAGAGGATGTGGCACAGGATGAGGAGGAGGAGGAGGATGAAGAGGTAACATTTCCAAGGCTTTCAGGGCAGTCATTCGCAAGGGGCTCCGAGGGTGGGTTCCTGCACACGCAAACGCCAGGGACGCAATTGTCCAGCAGGGGCACAGTTCTGGAGGATGAGGAGGATGAGGAGGAGGAGGAGCTGGAGGAGGAGATGGAACCATGTTCACAGCAGGGTGGCACCCAGGCCAGCTCATGGCCATCACTGGTGCGTGGCTGGGGGGATACAGAGGACACGGACGATACACCTCCCACAGAGGACAGCCTTTCGTTGCCTCTGGGCAGCCTGGCACACATGAGCGATTACATGCTGCAGTGTCTCCACAACGACCGCCGAGTTGCCCACATTCTAACTTGTGCTGATTACTGGGTGGCCACGCTGCTGGATCCCCGTTACAAGGACAACGTACCGTCCTTAATTCACTCACTGGAGCGCGATCGCAAGATGCGCGAGTACAAGCGCACGCTGGTAGACGCCATGCTGCTGGCATTCCCATCTGACAGCGGGGCCACAGTGGAAGCACAAGGCAGAGGAGGAGGAGGAGGAGGTCGCCAACGCAACCAGGGCACCGCCAGCACCTCAGAAGGCAGGGTTAGCATGGCCGAAATGTGGAAAAGCTTTGTCAGCACGCCACAACAAACAGCAGCACCAGCAGCTCAGATGGAACGTCTTAGCAGGAGGCAGCATTTTACCAACATGGTGGAGCAGTATGTGTGCACACGCCTACATGTAGTGAATGACGGGTCTGCCCCCTTCAACTTCTGGGTCTCCAAATTGGGCACATGGCTTGAGCTTGCCCTTTACGCCTTGGAGGTGCTGGCGTGCCCTGCAGCCAGTGTATTATCTGAACGGGTATTTAGCACGGCTGGGGGCGTTATAACAGACAAGCGCAGCCGCCTGTCCAGAGACAATGTGGACAAGCTCACGTTCATTAAAATGAACCAGGCATGGATCCCACGGGACTTTTCCGTACCTTATGCAGAATAGCAATGGATACCGACCTTACCCACCCATTGTTCCATTTTTGCTCTTTCTCACTCTTTTGGGGTGTACCCTCATTTAAAATTTTTGAAAAGAAGCAGTGTTGGCTACCTCGTCCTCCTCCTCAGGGCCAGATTAATGTAGGGGCTATTGGAGCTGCAGCTCCAGGCCCCTACCTTTTATATAGGCCCCGGGTTGGCCATATTCACTGTTACCGCTCTTCTGTCACTTGTAAACACAGAAGTCTGGCTTCTATGCTCGCTTCCCCAGGCAGCACCCTCAGAACCTCCCCACACAGCGTGAAGGCCGGACAAGGAGGGACAGTTGGCGATGCATGGATGTGTTTATGGGCTTCAGAGACAGCATCCCATGTTGAATTAGGCATGCATGGCTGCACCCTTCCTCCTCTGGGTGCATGGCAAGGCACGGCCCTTAAGGCCCTTCAAAATCCTCAGCACCAAGCCCATGATGCTGTTAATCCGGCCCTGGTCCTCCTCCACCGCCGCTTCCACCTACACCGCCCATAGGTGTGCGCAGCCTATTGCATTAAGGTGTGCACCCCAAAGTTGAAATACACATGCATGTGTTTGCCAGCAGGGAGAGTAATGTATCGGGGCCATGTACCTGTAGGCAAGGAGAAATAGAGCAGAGCAGGTCCCAGGGAGATCTTTCCCATCTCCTCACTGGCAATGCTATGTGCCCTAGGTGATTAGGGTGTGCCCAGGCACACCCAGCACACCCTGTGCGCACGCCTATGTCACCGCTAGGCTTGTGACGGTATCAGATTTTCATGCTGCGATTAATTGATTAAGGTTTTGCCACGGTATACGGTATTATCACGGTATTCTATTATTAAATTTAAATTATTAAATTTCCACCTCACTTCAATTTCATTGCTGAATTTAGGGGCTTTGGTTCACTTATGCACATTATTATATAGTCAGTCAGTACAGACTCTGTGAACCAGGCCTAAAATAGGTCATCAAGCAGTGTCTGGCCTAACTGGTGATAACTGGTTCTGGCGCTCGGCTCCGATCCGATGGCCTGGTCATTAAGAGGGCAAATCCTTGTGGTCAAGAAGTGGTTAAACCTGAAGGAGGTGTTGTTTATAAATTACTTTACTATTGCTTTAGGCCTGGTTCACATGTATGCGGGTTGGTGGTTCACATTTGCACAGGCATAGCAGCCCATTGATTTGAATGGGCTGCTATGCCCTCATTTTCCGCAGAAAAAAGGTGCATGCAGCATTTTTTTAAAATTCAGTGGCCTTGAAATCCATCCTGCTTTTGCACCATGCGACTAACCTGCAGTTCCTGCTCTGGCAAGCTTTCTGCATTTTTTGTATACGTGGGCACGGCATTTAAAAATAAACAGTTTGCGTGTGCAGCAACGGCAGGTAAGTCGCATGGTGCAAAAGAAGGATGGATTTCATGGCCACTGCATTTTTTTAAATTCTGCATGCACCTTTTTTCAGCTGAAAACGCAGGCATAGCAGCTCAAGCCCATTCACATCAATGGGCTGCTATGCCTGTGCAAATGTGGGCCCCCAACCCGCATACATGTGAACCAGGCCTAAAGCAATAGTAAAGTCATTAATTGGTTAAACCTGCAGGAGGACCGGTGTTTTTATCTATTAATGACTTTACTATTGCTTTAGGCCTGGTTCACATGTATGCGGGTTGGGGGCCCACATTTGCACAGGCATAGCAGCCCATTGATGTGAATGGGCTTGAGCTGCTATGCCTGCGTTTTCAGCTGAAAAAAGGTGCATGCAGAATTTAAAAAAATGCAGTGGCCATGAAATCCATCCTTCTTTTGCACCATGCGACTTACCTGCCGTTGCTGCACACGCAAACTGTTTATTTTTAAATGCCGTGCCCACGTATACAAAAAATGCAGAAAGCTTGCCAGAGCAGGAACTGCAGGTTAGTCGCATGGTGCAAAAGCAGGATGGATTTCAAGGCCACTGAATTTAAAAAAAATGCTGCATGCACCTTTTTTCTGCGGAAAATGAGGGCATAGCAGCCCGTTCAAATCAATGGGCTGCTATGCCTGTGCAAATGTGGGCCGCCAACCCGCATACATGTGAACCACCAACCCGCATACATGTGAACCACCAACCCGCATACATGTGAACCAGGCCTAAAGCAATAGTAAAGTCATTAATAGATAAAAACACCGGTCCTCCTGCAGGTTTAACCACTTCTGGATCGCAAGGATTTGCCCCTTTAAAGACCAGGCCATCGGATCAGAGCGCCAGGACCAGTCATCACCAGGTAGGCCAGACACTGCTTGATGGCTATATAATAATGTAATGTGGGCTGCTAGGCGTGTGTGTGTGTATATATATATATATATTTATTAGAGCTGCACGATTCTGGCCAAAATGAGAATCACGATTTTTTAGCTTGGAATAAAGATCACGATTCTCTCACGATTCTCTGTGTAACAAAAAAAAAAAAAATTGGGATAACTTTACTGTTACGTTTTTTTTTTTTTTTTTATTCATTAAAGTCTAATCATTGCGTTTGAAAGACTGCTGCGCAAATACAGTGTGACATAAAATATTACAACAATCGCCATTTTATTCTGTAGGGTCTCTGCTAAAAAAATATATAAAATGTTTGGGGGTTCTAAGTACTTTTCTAGCAAAAAAAAAACTGATTTTAACTTGCAAACAGCAAGTGTCAGAAAAAGATCCAGTCTTTAAGAGGTTAAACTTCCTTTCTCCCTGGCAGAGGGAAGGAAAAGATACAAATGTAATCATTTTTGTTTATAGTTAGGAGACTTAATGCTGAAAGGTGTTAGCTGAGTGAGTGAATGAGTCATCCAGCTCACTGAAATGTATCAATTCACAAGTCAGGCAGACTTGACAGAGAAACTCGGTATTTTAAAAATGCCACAATAACAATACCGCGATATATCGAATTACCGAAAACCGGCATATGTCT
>NW_028120120.1:227500-240000 GCF_965119305.1 Pelophylax lessonae
ACTGCTATTGGCATAATGTGTGGCTATTGTTGTGATATCCCAAGTTGTATTTTAATGTCAATGTTATGACAACTTTTGTTGGGAAAAGGAAAGTTTAAAGTGTTGATACCAAGCAGCTAGTCAGTGAAAGGGCCACTCATTGCAGAAGGAAAAAAAAAACATGAATTGACAGGCTGTGGTGGGGCTTGAACTCTGAAATTTAGAAAAAGACTCTCAGTCCTTTGGACTCCTATTCCAATCATCAGATCAAGATGATAGCTTCCCAGTATGTTTAGGAGTGATTTGTTTTTCATGAAACAAAGCATAGCCACTGAGAGATGACAGTTAATATTATGATACCATTGCTATAATACAGTCAAAAAGAATTTTGCCATGGAAAATATTTTGATGCCATACCTACTCCATTGATGTGATAGATGTATAGTGCCCAAAAGGTAGTCGTGGCCGAGTGGTTAAGGCGATGGACTAGAAATCCATTGGGGTCTTCCCGCGCAGGTTCAAATCCTGCCGACTACGCCTTTGTCAAATGTATGGTCAACCTTCCGTAGTGCGAATTGTGTTTTTTATTTGCATTGATCATATGGTTTCATGTTGTCATTTGTTGCCCTGTTAGCACAGGCGTCAGTAGAGTAAATCTTCACTTTTCAGTGTTGAAACTATATATCTCACAATCATAGACATACTGTAGAACATAGAGGAAAGGATAAACTATGACACTACAAAGTCCTGGCATCTAGTCAGTGGTGGTGCCATCCGCTGCAGTAGGAAGAGCAAAATGTGAACTGACAAGCTGTGGGGCTTCAACCCACAAATTTAGAGAAAAAAGTATAAGCCTTTTGGACACTTTTTGCAGTCCCCAGAACCAGATGATAGTGTCTTTAGACGTTGTCAATAGGGTTGAGCGGACACCTAGATGTCCGTGTTCGACGGGTTCGGCCGAACTTTAAAAAAAAGTCCGGGTCCGTGTCCCGGACTTTTACCGAACTTTTCCCGGACACCGAACCCCATTGAAGTCAATGGGGACCCGAACTTTAAGGCACTAAAATGGCTCTAAAACACCAAAGGAAAGGGCTAGAGTGCTGCAAATGGCAGCAAAACGTAATTAAGAGCATGGCAAGTGCTCTGCAAACAAATGTGGATAGGGAAATAACTTAAAACAACAAAAAAAAACTGAAAAATAAAACAATGTTCTTCTTCATCTCTGAAGGACGAGGCCCATATGGAGTTGGAGGGAGGTTGAGGTGGTGGTGGATGTGGCGGTGACATAGGCGTGCGCACAGGGTGTGCTGGGTGTGCCTGGGCACACCCTAATCACCTAGGGCACATAGCATTGCCAGTGAGGAGATGGGAAAGATCTCCCTGGGACCTGCTCTGCTCTATTTCTCCTTGCCTACAGGTACATGGCCCCGATACATTACTCTCCCTGCTGGCAAACACATGCATGTGTATTTCAACTTTGGGGTGCACACCTTAATGCAATAGGCTGCGCACACCTATGGGCGGTGTAGGTGGAAGCGGCGGTGGAGGAGGACCAGGGCCGGATTAACAGCATCATGGGCTTGGTGCTGAGGATTTTGAAGGGCCTTAAGGGCCGTGCCTTGCCATGCACCCAGAGGAGGAAGGGTGCAGCCATGCATGCCTAATTCAACATGGGATGCTGTCTCTGAAGCCCATAAACACATCCATGCATCGCCAACTGTCCCTCCTTGTCCGGCCTTCACGCTGTGTGGGGAGGTTCTGAGGGTGCTGCCTGGGGAAGCGAGCATAGAAGCCAGACTTCTGTGTTTACAAGTGACAGAAGAGCGGTAACAGTGAATATGGCCAACCCGGGGCCTATATAAAAGGTAGGGGCCTGGAGCTGCAGCTCCAATAGCCCCTACATTAATCTGGCCCTGAGGAGGAGGACGAGGTAGCCAACACTGCTTCTTTTCAAAAATTTTAAATGAGGGTACACCCCAAAAGAGTGAGAAAGAGCAAAAATGGAACAATGGGTGGGTAAGGTCGGTATCCATTGCTATTCTGCATAAGGTACGGAAAAGTCCCGTGGGATCCATGCCTGGTTCATTTTAATGAACGTGAGCTTGTCCACATTGTCTCTGGACAGGCGGCTGCGCTTGTCTGTTATAACGCCCCCAGCCGTGCTAAATACCCGTTCAGATAATACACTGGCTGCAGGGCACGCCAGCACCTCCAAGGCGTAAAGGGCAAGCTCAGGCCATGTGCCCAATTTGGAGACCCAGAAGTTGAAGGGGGCAGACCCGTCATTCACTACATGTAGGCGTGTGCACACATACTGCTCCACCATGTTGGTAAAATGCTGCCTCCTGCTAAGACGTTCCATCTGAGCTGCTGGTGCTGCTGTTTGTTGTGGCGTGCTGACAAAGCTTTTCCACATTTCGGCCATGCTAACCCTGCCTTCTGAGGTGCTGGCGGTGCCCTGGTTGCGTTGGCGACCTCCTCCTCCTCCTCCTCTGCCTTGTGCTTCCACTGTGGCCCCGCTGTCAGATGGGAATGCCAGCAGCATGGCGTCTACCAGCGTGCGCTTGTACTCGCGCATCTTGCGATCGCGCTCCAGTGAGTGAATTAAGGACGGTACGTTGTCCTTGTAACGGGGATCCAGCAGCGTGGCCACCCAGTAATCAGCACAAGTTAGAATGTGGGCAACTCGGCGGTCGTTGTGGAGACACTGCAGCATGTAATCGCTCATGTGTGCCAGGCTGCCCAGAGGCGACGAAAGGCTGTCCTCTGTGGGAGGTGTATCGTCCGTGTCCTCTGTATCCCCCCAGCCACGCACCAGTGATGGCCATGAGCTGGCCTGGGTGCCACCCTGCTGTGAACATGGTTCCATCTCCTCCTCCAGCTCCTCCTCCTCCTCATCCTCCTCATCCTCCAGAACTGTGCCCCTGCTGGACAATTGCGTCCCTGGCGTTTGCGTGTGCAGGAACCCACCCTCGGAGCCCCTTGCGAATGACTGCCCTGAAAGCCTTGGAAATGTTACCTCTTCATCCTCCTCCTCCTCCTCATCCTGTGCCACATCCTCTTCCATCATCGCCCGAATTGTTTTTTCAAGGAGGCATAGAAGTGGGATAGTTAAGCTGAGAACGGCGTCATTGCCACTGGCCATGTTGGTGGAGTACTCAAAACAGCGCAACAAGGCACACAGGTCTCGCATGGAGGCCCAGTTATTGGTGGTGAAGTGGTGCTGTTCCGCAGAGCGACTCACGCGTGCGTGCTGCAGCTGAAACTCCACTATGGCCTGCTGCTGCTCGCACAGTCTTTCCAGCATGTGCAAGGTGGAGTTCCACCTTGTGGGCACGTCACATATGAGGCGGTGAGCGGGAAGGCCGAAGTTACGCTGCAGCGCTGCCAGGCGAGCAGCAGCAGGGTGAGAACGCCGAAAGTGCGCACAAACGGCCCGCACTTTCTGCAGCAGCTCTGACATATCGGGGTAGTTTTTAAGGAACCTCTGCACCACCAAATTCAGCACATGCGCCAGGCAAGGGATGTGCGTCAAACCGGCTAGGCCCAGAGCTGCTATGAGATTTCGCCCGTTATCGCACACCACCAGGCCGGGCTTGAGGCTCGCTGGCAGCAACCACTCATTTGTCTGCTGTTCCATGCTCCTCCACAACTCCTGCGCGGTGTGTGGTTTGTCCCCCAAACAGGCAAGTTGTAAAACTGCCTGCTGTCGTTTACCCCTGGCTGTGCTGAAGTTGGTGGTGAAGGTGTTACGCTGTCCGGATGAGGAGGCGGTAGAGGATGAGGAAGCGGAGTAGGAGGAGTTAGGAACAGGAGGCAAACTGAAGCGCCCTGCAATCCTCGGTGGTGGAAGGACATGCGCCAAATTGCTATCCGCCTCAGGCCCATCCGCCACTGCATTTACCCAGTGTGCCGTTAGGGAGATATAACGCCCCTGACCGTGCTTACTGGTCCACGTATCCGTAGTTAGGTGGACCTTGGCACAGATGGCGTTGCGCAGTGCACACCTGATATTTTCCCCCACTTGGTTGTGCAGGGAAGGGATGGCTTGCCTGGAAAAGTAGTGGCGGCTGGGCACGACGTACTGTGGGACAGCCACCGACATAAGGTTTTTAAAACTGTGCGTCTCCACCAGACGGAATGACAGCATTTCAAAGGCCAATAATTTTGAAATGCTGGCATTCAGGGCCAGGGATCGCGGGTGGGTAGGGGGGTACTTCCTCTTCCTCTCAAGTGTTTGGGAGATGGAAAGCTGAACGCTTCCACGGGACATTGTGGAGATGGTTGTTGGTGACCCAGGTGGTGGTGTTGCTGACAGATCGTCTGTTTGCGGGGTGGCAGGTGCCGGTATCACTACAGATGTGGCTGGAGCGGCCGAGACTGCAGCAGAAGAGGAAGCAGGATGAGCCAGAGACGTTTCTTGGTTTTGAAGGTGTGTACTCCACTGCAGCTCGTGCTTTGCACTTAGATGCCTGATCATGCAGGTTGTGCTCAGGTTGAGAAGGTTTATGCCTCGCTTCAAGCTCTGATTGCACAGGGTGCAAACCACTCGTGTCCTGTCATCAGCACATTTTCTAAAGAACTTCCACGCTAGAGAACTCCTTTGAGCTGACTTTGGTGCGCTCGTTCCCTTGCTGCGTTGGGCAGTAGCGGGCGTAGTGTCTAGGGCACGGCCGCTCCGCTTCTGCACCCTGCTCCCTCTTCTGCTGTGCTGGTGGCTCTGTGCGACCACCGCCTCTTCCTCCAAACTACTCAGGTCACCTGCATGACGTTCATTCCATGTGGGGTCGAGGACCTCATCGTCCTCCACATCATCTTCCACCCAGTCTTCACCCCTGCCCTCCTTGTCGGTCTCCACAATGCTGAACGCCGCAGCAGTTGGCACCTGCGTTTCGTCATCATCGGAGACGTGCTGCGATGATCCTTGCATGTACTCATCTTGAGAAATAAGTGGTTGGGCATCGCTGCACTCAATCTCTTCCACTTCTGGGGCAGGGCTAGGTGGATGGCCCTGGGAAACCCTGCTGACAGAGTCCTCAAAAAGAATAAGAGACTGCTGTATGGCTTGGGGCTCAGACTGCTGGCCTGATTTGCAAGGGGGTGAGGTGAAAGACGGTTGGACATTGGCTGCAGGTGCCAACTCTGACCTTTCTGCAGTAGACTGGGTGGGAGACAATGTGAAGGAACTGGAGGCACTGTCAGCAGCAAACCAATCTACTATCGCCTCAACTTGTTCTGGCCTCATCACTTCTAGGGGCGTTTGATGCCCTACCAAATACTGATGCAGGTTCTGTCGCCTACTCACACTTGAGGAAGGTGTTTCACTTGTGCGTGTAGCTGGCACAGATCGACCACGTCCTCTCCTTGCAACAGGAGCTCTACCAGCAGCACCACGACCCAGGCCACGGCCCTTATTTGACGGTCTCCTCATATTTCTGTAATTTAAGATCTTGCCCTAGAAAGGTTTTTATTGAATAGCGGAATAGGAAATATGATCCAAAAAAGTGTATGTATCTCGCACGTACAAAACCACACTAGGCCCCAATTACTATTGTTTCTACCCCTAAAAGGATGGATGAGGAGTAGGAGGAGTATGGAACAGACAGCACCCTCAAATCTTCAGAAGTATGAGATGAACCCCAAAAACTTGGAAAGGTGGATCTCACACGTACCGACACAGACTATCCCGCAATTCAATTGATCCTCAAAGGTTTTTATTGAATAGCGGAATAGGAAATATGATCAAAAAAAGTGTATGTATCTCGCACGTACACAACCACACTAGGCCCCAATTACTATTGTTTGTACCCCTAAAAGGATGGTTGAGCAGTAGGAGCAGGAGTATGGAACAGGCAGCACCCTCAAATCTTCAGAAGTATGAGATGAACCCCAACAACTTGGAAAGGTGGATCTCTCTCACACGTACCAACACAGACTATCCCCCAATTTAACTGATCCCCAAAGGTTTTTGATTAAATAGCGGAATAGAAAATATGATCCAAAAAAAGTGTATGTATATCACACGTACACAACCACACTGGGCCCCAATTACTATTGTTTGTACCCCTAAAAGGCTAGATGAGGAGTAGGGGGAGTATGGAACAGGCAGCACCCTCAAACCTTCAGAAGTATGAGATGAACCCCAACAACTTGGAAAGGTGGATCTCTCTCACACGTACCAACACAGACTATCCCCCAATTTAACTGATCCCCAAAGGTTTTTGATTAAATAGCGGAATAGAAAATATGATCCAAAAAAAGTGTATGTATATCACACGTACACAACCACACTAGGCCCCAATTACTATTGTTTGTACCCCTAAAAGGCTAGATGAGGAGTAGGGGGGGTATGGAACAGGCAGCACCCTCAAACCTTCAGAAGTATGAGATGAACCCCAACAACTTGGAAAGGTGGATCTCTCTCACACGTACCAACACAGACTATCCCCCAATTTAACTGATCCCCAAAGGTTTTTGATTAAATAGCGGAATAGAAAATATGATCCAAAAAAAGTGTATGTATATCACACGTACACAACCACACTAGGCCCCAATTACTATTTTTTGTACCCCTAAAAGGCTAGGAGTAGGGGGAGTATGGAACAGGCAGCACCCTCAAACCTTCAGAAGTATGAGATGAACCCCAACAACTTGGAAAGGTGGATCTCTCTCACACGTACCAACACAGACTATCCCCCAGTTTAACTGATCCCCAAAGGTTTTTGATTAAATAGCGGAATAGAAAATATGATCCAAAAAAAGTGTATGTATATCACACGTACACAACCACACTAGGCCCCAATTACTATTGTTTGTACCCCTAAAAGGCTAGATGAGGAGTAGGGGGAGTATGGAACAGGCAGCACCCTCAAACCTTCAGAAGTATGAGATGAACCCCAACAACTTGGAAAGGTGGATCTCTCTCACACGTACCAACACAGACTATCCCCCAATTTAACTGATCCCCAAAGGTTTTTGATTAAATAGCGGAATAGAAAATATGATCCAAAAAAAGTGTATGTATATCACACGTACACAACCACACTAGGCCCCAATTACTATTGTTTGTACCCCTAAAAGGCTAGATGAGGAGTAGGGGGGGTATGGAACAGGCAGCACCCTCAAATCTTCAGAAGTATGAGATGAACCCCAAAAACTTGGAAAGGTGGATCTCTCTCACACGTACCAACACAGACTATCCCCCAATTTAACTGATCCCCAAAGGTTTTTGATTAAATAGCGGAATAGAAAATATGATCCAAAAAAAGTGTATGTATATCACACGTACACAACCACACTAGGCCCCAATTACTATTGTTTGTACCCCTAAAAGGCTAGGAGTAGGGGGAGTATGGAACAGGCAGCACCCTCAAACCTTCAGAAGTATGAGATGAACCCCAACAACTTGGAAAGGTGGATCTCTCTCACACGTACCAACACAGACTATCCCCCAATTTAACTGATCCCCAAAGGTTTTTGATTAAATAGCGGAATAGAAAATATGATCCAAAAAAAGTGTATGTATATCACACGTACACAACCACACTAGGCCCCAATTACTATTGTTTGTACCCCTAAAAGGCTAGGAGTAGGGGGAGTATGGAACAGGCAGCACCCTCAAACCTTCAGAAGTATGAGATGAACCCCAACAACTTGGAAAGGTGGATCTCTCTCACACGTACCAACACAGACTATCCCCCAATTTAACTGATCCCCAAAGGTTTTTGATTAAATAGCGGAATAGAAAATATGATCCAAAAAAAGTGTATGTATATCACACGTACACAACCACACTGGGCCCCAATTACTATTGTTTGTACCCCTAAAAGGCTAGATGAGGAGTAGGGGGAGTATGGAACAGGCAGCACCCTCAAACCTTCAGAAGTATGAGATGAACCCCAACAACTTGGAAAGGTGGATCTCTCTCACACGTACCAACACAGACTATCCCCCAATTTAACTGATCCCCAAAGGTTTTTGATTAAATAGCGGAATAGAAAATATGATCCAAAAAAAGTGTATGTATATCACACGTACACAACCACACTAGGCCCCAATTACTATTGTTTGTACCCCTAAAAGGCTAGATGAGGAGTAGGGGGGGTATGGAACAGGCAGCACCCTCAAACCTTCAGAAGTATGAGATGAACCCCAACAACTTGGAAAGGTGGATCTCTCTCACACGTACCAACACAGACTATCCCCCAATTTAACTGATCCCCAAAGGTTTTTGATTAAATAGCGGAATAGAAAATATGATCCAAAAAAAGTGTATGTATATCACACGTACACAACCACACTAGGCCCCAATTACTATTGTTTGTACCCCTAAAAGGCTAGATGAGGAGTAGGGGGGGTATGGAACAGGCAGCACCCTCAAACCTTCAGAAGTATGAGATGAACCCCAACAACTTGGAAAGGTGGATCTCTCTCACACGTACCAACACAGACTATCCCCCAATTTAACTGATCCCCAAAGGTTTTTGATTAAATAGCGGAATAGAAAATATGATCCAAAAAAAGTGTATGTATATCACACGTACACAACCACACTGGGCCCCAATTACTATTGTTTGTACCCCTAAAAGGCTAGATGAGGAGTAGGGGGAGTATGGAACAGGCAGCACCCTCAAACCTTCAGAAGTATGAGATGAACCCCAACAACTTGGAAAGGTGGATCTCTCTCACACGTACCAACACAGACTATCCCCCAATTTAACTGATCCCCAAAGGTTTTTGATTAAATAGCGGAATAGAAAATATGATCCAAAAAAAGTGTATGTATATCACACGTACACAACCACACTAGGCCCCAATTACTATTGTTTGTACCCCTAAAAGGCTAGATGAGGAGTAGGGGGGGTATGGAACAGGCAGCACCCTCAAACCTTCAGAAGTATGAGATGAACCCCAACAACTTGGAAAGGTGGATCTCTCTCACACGTACCAACACAGACTATCCCCCAATTTAACTGATCCCCAAAGGTTTTTGATTAAATAGCGGAATAGAAAATATGATCCAAAAAAAGTGTATGTATATCACACGTACACAACCACACTGGGCCCCAATTACTATTGTTTGTACCCCTAAAAGGCTAGATGAGGAGTAGGGGGAGTATGGAACAGGCAGCACCCTCAAACCTTCAGAAGTATGAGATGAACCCCAACAACTTGGAAAGGTGGATCTCTCTCACACGTACCAACACAGACTATCCCCCAATTTAACTGATCCCCAAAGGTTTTTGATTAAATAGCGGAATAGAAAATATGATCCAAAAAAAGTGTATGTATATCACACGTACACAACCACACTAGGCCCCAATTACTATTGTTTGTACCCCTAAAAGGCTAGGAGTAGGGGGAGTATGGAACAGGCAGCACCCTCAAACCTTCAGAAGTATGAGATGAACCCCAACAACTTGGAAAGGTGGATCTCTCTCACACGTACCAACACAGACTATCCCCCAATTTAACTGATCCCCAAAGGTTTTTGATTAAATAGCGGAATAGAAAATATGATCCAAAAAAAGTGTATGTATATCACACGTACACAACCACACTAGGCCCCAATTACTATTGTTTGTACCCCTAAAAGGCTAGATGAGGAGTAGGGGGAGTATGGAACAGGCAGCACCCTCAAATCTTCAGAAGTATGAGATTGTGTTCACTGTACCCCACAAAGATTGAGTTCACTGCACCCCACAATGATTGTGTTCACTGCACCCCACAAAGATTGTGTTCACTGCACCTCACAAAGATTGTGTTCACTGTACCCCCCAAAGATTGTGTTCACTGCACCCCACAAAGATTCTGTTCACTGTACCCCACAAAGATTGTGTTCACTGCACCCTAAAAGGATGTTGTTCACTGCACCCCACAAAGATTGTGTTCACTGCACCCTAAAAGGATGTTGTTCACTGCACCCCAAAAAGATTGTGTTCACTGTACCCCCCCAAAGATTGTGTTCACTGCACCCCACAAAGATTGTGTTCACTGCACCCCAAAAAGATTGTGTTCACTGTACCCCCCAAAGATTGTGTTCACTGCACCCCAAAAAGATTGTGTTCACTGTACCCCCCAAAGATTGTGTTCACTGCACCCCACAAAGATTCTGTTCACTGTACCCCACAAAGATTGTGTTTACTGCACCCCAAAAAGATTGTGTTCACTGTACCCCCCCCAAAGATTGTGTTCACTGCACCCCACAAAGATTCTGTTCACTGCACCCCACAAAGGATTTTGTTCACTGCACCCCAAAAAGATTGTGTTCACTGCACCCCAAAAAGGATTTTGATCACTGCACCCCAAAAAGGATGTTGTTCACTGCACCCCAAAAATGATTTTGTTCACTCCACCCCAAAAAGATTGTGTTCACTGCACCCCACAAAGATTGTGTTCACTGCACCCCAAAAAGATTGTGTTCACTGTACCCCCCAAAGATTGTGTTCACTGCACCCCACAAAGATTCTGTTCACTGTACCCCACAAAGATTGTGTTCACTGCACCCCAAAAAGATTGTGTTCACTGCACCCCAAAAAGGATGTTGTTCACTGCACCCCAAAAAGGATGTTGTTCACTCCACCCCAAAAAGATTGTGTTCACTGCACCCCACAAAGATTGTGTTCACTGCACCCCAAAAAGATTGTGTTCACTGCACCCCAAAAATGATTTTGTTCACTGCACCCCAAAAAGGATTTTGTTCACTGCACCCCAAAAAGGATGTTGTTCACTCCACCCCAAAAAGATTGTGTTCACTGCACCCCAAAAAGATTGTGTTCACTGCACCCCAAAAAGGATGTTGTTCACTGCACCCCAAAAAGGATTTTGTTCACTGCACCCCAAAAAGATTGTGTTCACTGCACCCCACAAAGGATTTTGTTCACTGCACCCCACAAAGATTGTGTTCACTGCACACCAAAAAGGATTGTGTTCACTGCACCCCAAAAAGATTTTGTTCACTGCACCCCAAAAAGATTGTGTTCACTGCAGCCCAAAAAGATTGTGTTCACTGCAGCCCAAAAAGATTGTGTTCACTGCAGCCCAAAAAGATTGTGTTCACTGCAGCCCAAAAAGATTGTGTTCACTGCAGCCCAAAAAGATTGTGTTCACTGCAGCTCACACACAGAAAAATGGATGTGGATCACTGACACCTGCCTATCTCCAATCCCACACCACACAGCAATATCGATTGTAGTTTGTAGAACACAGTTTCCCTAAAATTCAGCAGACTCTGTCCCTAACAGGATTGAGAAGAGATCGTAGATCAGGATTGAGTGCAGATTCACCCCACCCCCCACACAGCAATATCGATTGTAGTTTGTAGAAGACACTGACCCTATAATTCAGCAGACTCTATCCCTAAAATGCCTACAACTCGCCCTGCCTAAACACTCCGACCTGTCCCTCAATTCTATCCGGACACAAATGGTTTTTTCCTGCCTATCTTTCCCTAATCAGCAGCCAGCACATTGATGTGTGCTCTGTCCCTTAGCTAAGCAGCAGAATGACGCTGCTGCGGCGGCTGCCTCGAACTTATAAAGACTTGGTCACATGCTTCAGACGGCCAATCACAGCTACTAAGACATTTGCAGGCATGGCTGGGATGGCTTAAGGCACACCAGTTAAATGATTGTTGATTGGCTGTTGAAAGCCCGCCATGAAAAGAGCGCCAAAGCATGCAAAACCCGGAAATAAAACAACCGAACACGGATTTTTACCCGAACATACAGTAAAGTGTCCGTGTCCGTGTTCGGGTAAAAAAAATCCAATTATTCGGTACGAACACGAATAATACAGTCCGTGTTCGCTCAACACTAGTTGTCAATTGATTTGATTTTCTCGGAGCACTGCTACTGAGATATGGAAAGGAATAGTATGATGTCATTGTTGTGGCGTGGCCATCCGCTGCAGTAAGAAGAGAAAAATTTGAATTGACAAGCTGTGGGGATTCAACCTACAAATTTAGAGAAAAGAGTATAAGCCTTTTGGACACTTTTTCCAGTCCCCAGAACCAGATGATAGTGTCTTTAGACGTTGTCAATTGATTTGATTTTCTCGGAGCACTGCTACTGAGATATGGAAATTAATAGTATGATGTCATTGTTGTCCCACAATCAAAAGTGATCATGCTATGGAATGTATTTTGATGTCATAACTACTCTGGTGAGGCGACAGACCCTCCAAGCCTGTTGGACTCTTTTTCCAAGCCTGTTGAAATCTTTTTCCACTCATCAGAACCAGTAGCTTTAGATGTTTTCAAATGATTGGATTTTCTTTGAACAAAGCACTGCTACTGAGACATGAAAATGAATAATATGATGTCATTGTTGTCACACAGTCAAAAGTGATCATTCCATCAAATGTATTTTGATGTCATAACTTCTCTGGTGAGGCGACAGAACTTGTAGGCATGTTGGGTAGTCGTGGCCGAGTGGTTAAGGCGATGGACTTGAAATCCATTGGGGTCTCCCCGCGCAGGTTCAAATCCTGCCGACTACATTCTACCTTTCCAGGTTAGGAAA
>NW_028120120.1:257500-260000 GCF_965119305.1 Pelophylax lessonae
TGTTGTGATGTCCCAAGTTGTACTTTAATGTCAATGTTATGACAACTTTTGTTGGGAAAAGGAAAGTTTAAAGTGTTGATACCAAGCAGCTAGTCAGTGAAAGGGCCACTCATTGCAGAAGGAAAAAAAAAAACATGAATTGACAGGCTGTGGTGGGGCTTGAACTCTGAAATTTAGAAAAAGACTCTCAGCCCTTTGGACTCCTATTCCAATCATCAGATCAAGATGATAGCTTCCCAGTATGTTTAGGAGTGATTTGTTTTTCATGAAACAAAGCATAGCCACTGAGAGATGACAGTTAATATTATGATACCATTGCTATAATACAGTCAAAAAGAATTTTGCCGGGAACGCTGATCCATATGCTTTGGAGGTGTCCCAAACTGTTTAGATATTGGGGCGAGGTCATTGACTCCATATCCGGAGTCTATCGTTTTACATTGCCTAGAGATCCGATTGTGTGTCTACTTGGGGCACTGGAGGATGAAACATTAACCCCGCATGCCCATACGGCGGTACTTAGACTGCTCTATGTGGCGCGCAAGCTAATTGCGAGATATTGGATTTCCTCCAGGGTCCCAACGACGGCGCAGTGGATTGACCAGGTTAACAAACTGTTGATTAGAGAAAAAGTTACCTACCTACATCGTAGGGCGCATAAGAAGTTTTCCGCCTTGTGGCAACCATGGTTGGATGATCCGACCCGGGCCCCGCCCCAGCTGGTGATGGACAGACTCTTGATGGGATAAGCAGGGTATTTCTAATGCTGGTGCTATGTTCTGATCTATGTTGCTCTTCAGTGGTGCTCTTTCCCCTTTCCCTTTCCCACCATTAGTTCCTTGGTTTGTTAGTTTACTACTCCTGACCCTACACATTGTGCTTATTTTCCTGTATGTGTCAAAGTTGTCTCAACAGTTATGATGTGATTGAGCTAAGATGTTTGCAATGTGCTCACTCTACTATTTTTGCATTTTTTTTGGTACCTGAGCTTTTATGCGTTGATCGAAGTTCTGAACCCTTCTGTATATTCTGTATGCCAATTGCGTTTTGTACCTTCTTCTGTTACTGTTTGCACCTTGGATCATTTATGTGCTCAATAAAAGTTTATTTTCTTGAAAAAAAAAAAAAAAAAAAAAGAATTTTGCCATGGAAAATATTTTGATGCCATACCTACTCCATTGATGTGATAGATGTATAGTGCCCAAAAGGTAGTCGTGGCCGAGTGGTTAAGGCGATGGACTAGAAATCCATTGGGGTCTCCCCGCGCAGGTTCAAATTCTGCCGACTACGCCCTTGTCAAATGTATGGTCAACCTTCCGTAGTGCGAATTGTGTTTTTTATTTGCATTGATCATATGGTTTCATGTTGTCATTTGTTGCCCTGTTAGCACAGGCGTCAGTAGAGTAAATCTTCACATTTCAGTGTTGAAACTATATATCTCACAATCATAGACATACTGTAGAACATAGAGGAAAGGATAAACTATGACACTACAAAGTCCTGGCATCTAGTCAGTGGTGGTGCCATCCGCTGCAGTAGGAAGAGCAAAATGTGAACTGACAAGCTGTGGGGCTTCAACCCACAAATTTAGAGAAAAAAGTATAAGCCTTTTGGACACTTTTTGCAGTCCCCAGAACCAGATGATAGTGTCTTTAGACGTTGTCAATTGATTTGATTTTCTCGGAGCACTGCTACTGAGATATGGAAAGGAATAGTATGATGTCATTGTTGTGGCGTGGCCATCCGCTGCAGTAAGAAGAGAAAAATTTGAATTGACAAGCTGTGGGGATTCAACCTACAAATTTAGAGAAAAGAGTATAAGCCTTTTGGACACTTTTTCCAGTCCCCAGAACCAGATGATAGTGTCTTTAGACGTTGTCAATTGATTTGATTTTCTCGGAGCACTGCTACTGAGATATGGAAATTAATAGTATGATGTCATTGTTGTCCCACAATCAAAAGTAATGATGATATGGAATGTATTTTGCTGTCATAACTACTCTGGTGAGGCGACAGACCCTCCAAGCCTGTTGGACTCTTTTTCCAAGCCTGTTGAAATCTTTTTCCAGTCATCAGAACCAGATGACAGTGTCTTTAGATGTTTTCAAATGATTGGATATTCTTTGAACAAAGCACTGCTACTGAGACATGAAAATGAATAATATGATGTCATTGTTGTCACACAGTCAAAAGTGATCATTCCATCAAATGTATTTTGATGTCATAACTTCTCTGGTGAGGCGACAGAACTTGTAGGCATGTTGGGTAGTCGTGGCCGAGTGGTTAAGGCGATGGACTTGAAATCCATTGGGGTCTCCCCGCGCAGGTTCAAATCCTGCCGACTACGTTCTACCTTTCCAGGTTAGGAAAAGCACTGCTTACTGTTTCCATCCTCAGTAGCTGCTTTGTGGCAGAGGTCACCCTGTTGATAAGGAGAGAATTTATTGAAAGCTTCACTCCCTAAACCCATGACCCCTTGATTGAAAGTCTAAGCAGTTTG
>NW_028120120.1:342500-355000 GCF_965119305.1 Pelophylax lessonae
TAGATGTCCGTGTTCGACGGGTTCGGCCGAACTTTAAAAAAAAGTCCGGGTCCGTGTCCCGGACTTTTACCGAACTTTTCCCGGACACCGAACCCCATTGAAGTCAATGGGGACCCGAACTTTAAGGCACTAAAATGGCTCTAAAACACCAAAGGAAAGGGCTAGAGTGCTGCAAATGGCAGCAAAACGTAATTAAGAGCATGGCAAGTGCTCTGCAAACAAATGTGGATAGGGAAATAACTTAAAACAACAAAAAAAAACAGAAAAATAAAACAATGTTCTTCTTCATCTCTGAAGGACGAGGCCCATATGGAGTAGGAGGGAGGTTGAGGTGGTGGTGGATGTGGCGGTGACATAGGCGTGCGCACAGGGTGTGCTGGGTGTGCCTGGGCACACCCTAATCACCTAGGGCACATAGCATTGCCAGTGAGGAGATGGGAAAGATCTCCCTGGGACCTGCTCTGCTCTATTTCTCCTTGCCTACAGGTACATGGCCCCGATACATTACTCTCCCTGCTGGCAAACACATGCATGTGTATTTCAACTTTGGGGTGCACACCTTAATGCAATAGGCTGCGCACACCTATGGGCGGTGTAGGTGGAAGCGGCGGTGGAGGAGGACCAGGGCCGGATTAACAGCATCATGGGCTTGGTGCTGAGGATTTTGAAGGGCCTTAAGGGCCGTGCCTTGCCATGCACCCAGAGGAGGAAGGGTGCAGCCATGCATGCCTAATTCAACATGGGATGCTGTCTCTGAAGCCCATAAACACATCCATGCATCGCCAACTGTCCCTCCTTGTCCGGCCTTCACGCTGTGTGGGGAGGTTCTGAGGGTGCTGCCTGGGGAAGCGAGCATAGAAGCCAGACTTCTGTGTTTACAAGTGACAGAAGAGCGGTAACAGTGAATATGGCCAACCCGGGGCCTATATAAAAGGTAGGGGCCTGGAGCTGCAGCTCCAATAGCCCCTACATTAATCTGGCCCTGAGGAGGAGGACGAGGTAGCCAACACTGCTTCTTTTCAAAAATTTTAAATGAGGGTACACCCCAAAAGAGTGAGAAAGAGCAAAAATGGAACAATGGGTGGGTAAGGTCGGTATCCATTGCTATTCTGCATAAGGTACGGAAAAGTCCCGTGGGATCCATGCCTGGTTCATTTTAATGAACGTGAGCTTGTCCACATTGTCTCTGGACAGGCGGCTGCGCTTGTCTGTTATAACGCCCCCAGCCGTGCTAAATACCCGTTCAGATAATACACTGGCTGCAGGGCACGCCAGCACCTCCAAGGCGTAAAGGGCAAGCTCAGGCCATGTGCCCAATTTGGAGACCCAGAAGTTGAAGGGGGCAGACCCGTCATTCACTACATGTAGGCGTGTGCACACATACTGCTCCACCATGTTGGTAAAATGCTGCCTCCTGCTAAGACGTTCCATCTGAGCTGCTGGTGCTGCTGTTTGTTGTGGCGTGCTGACAAAGCTTTTCCACATTTCGGCCATGCTAACCCTGCCTTCTGAGGTGCTGGCGGTGCCCTGGTTGCGTTGGCGACCTCCTCCTCCTCCTCCTCTGCCTTGTGCTTCCACTGTGGCCCCGCTGTCAGATGGGAATGCCAGCAGCATGGCGTCTACCAGCGTGCGCTTGTACTCGCGCATCTTGCGATCGCGCTCCAGTGAGTGAATTAAGGACGGTACGTTGTCCTTGTAACGGGGATCCAGCAGCGTGGCCACCCAGTAATCAGCACAAGTTAGAATGTGGGCAACTCGGCGGTCGTTGTGGAGACACTGCAGCATGTAATCGCTCATGTGTGCCAGGCTGCCCAGAGGCGACAAAAGGCTGTCCTCTGTGGGAGGTGTATCGTCCGTGTCCTCTGTATCCCCCCAGCCACGCACCAGTGATGGCCATGAGCTGGCCTGGGTGCCACCCTGCTGTGAACATGGTTCCATCTCCTCCTCCAGCTCCTCCTCCTCCTCATCCTCCTCATCCTCCAGAACTGTGCCCCTGCTGGACAATTGCGTCCCTGGCGTTTGCGTGTGCAGGAACCCACCCTCGGAGCCCCTTGCGAATGACTGCCCTGAAAGCCTTGGAAATGTTACCTCTTCATCCTCCTCCTCCTCCTCATCCTGTGCCACATCCTCTTCCATCATCGCCCGAATTGTTTTTTCAAGGAGGCATAGAAGTGGGATAGTTAAGCTGAGAACGGCGTCATTGCCACTGGCCATGTTGGTGGAGTACTCAAAACAGCGCAACAAGGCACACAGGTCTCGCATGGAGGCCCAGTTATTGGTGGTGAAGTGGTGCTGTTCCGCAGAGCGACTCACGCGTGCGTGCTGCAGCTGAAACTCCACTATGGCCTGCTGCTGCTCGCACAGTCTTTCCAGCATGTGCAAGGTGGAGTTCCACCTTGTGGGCACGTCACATATGAGGCGGTGAGCGGGAAGGCCGAAGTTACGCTGCAGCGCTGCCAGGCGAGCAGCAGCAGGGTGAGAACGCCGAAAGTGCGCACAAACGGCCCGCACTTTCTGCAGCAGCTCTGACATATCGGGGTAGTTTTTAAGGAACCTCTGCACCACCAAATTCAGCACATGCGCCAGGCAAGGGATGTGCGTCAAACCGGCTAGGCCCAGAGCTGCTATGAGATTTCGCCCGTTATCGCACACCACCAGGCCGGGCTTGAGGCTCGCTGGCAGCAACCACTCATTTGTCTGCTGTTCCATGCTCCTCCACAACTCCTGCGCGGTGTGTGGTTTGTCCCCCAAACAGGCAAGTTGTAAAACTGCCTGCTGTCGTTTACCCCTGGCCGTGCTGAAGTTGGTGGTGAAGGTGTTACGCTGTCCGGATGAGGAGGCGGTAGAGGATGAGGAAGCGGAGTAGGAGGAGTTAGGAACAGGAGGCAAACTGAAGCGCCCTGCAATCCTCGGTGGTGGAAGGACATGCGCCAAATTGCTATCCGCCTCAGGCCCATCCGCCACTGCATTTACCCAGTGTGCCGTTAGGGAGATATAACGCCCCTGACCGTGCTTACTGGTCCACGTATCCGTAGTTAGGTGGACCTTGGCACAGATGGCGTT
Organism: Pelophylax lessonae; assembly: GCF_965119305.1. Lineage (NCBI taxonomy): Eukaryota > Metazoa > Chordata > Amphibia > Anura > Ranidae > Pelophylax > Pelophylax lessonae. Next base: position 345,564 of record NW_028120120.1, read on the forward strand.
GCGCAGTGCACACCTGATTTTTTCCCCCACTTGGTTGTGCAGGGAAGGGATGGCTTGCCTGGAAAAGTAGTGGCGGCTGGGCACGACGTACTGTGGGACAGCCACCGACATAAGGTTTTTAAAACTGTGCGTCTCCACCAGACGGAATGACAGCATTTCAAAGGCCAATAATTTTGAAATGCTGGCATTCAGGGCCAGGGATCGCGGGTGGGTAGGGGGGTACTTCCTCTTCCTCTCAAGTGTTTGGGAGATGGAAAGCTGAACGCTTCCACGGGACATTGTGGAGATGGTTGTTGGTGACCCAGGTGGTGGTGTTGCTGACAGATCGTCTGTTTGCGGGGTGGCAGGTGCCGGTATCACTACAGATGTGGCTGGAGCGGCCGAGACTGCAGCAGAAGAGGAAGCAGGATGAGCCAGAGACGTTTCTTGGTTTTGAAGGTGTGTACTCCACTGCAGCTCGTGCTTTGCACTTAGATGCCTGATCATGCAGGTTGTGCTCAGGTTGAGAAGGTTTATGCCTCGCTTCAAGCTCTGATTGCACAGGGTGCAAACCACTCGTGTCCTGTCATCAGCACATTTTCTAAAGAACTTCCACGCTAGAGAACTCCTTTGAGCTGACTTTGGTGCGCTCGTTCCCTTGCTGCGTTGGGCAGTAGCGGGCGTAGTGTCTAGGGCACGGCCGCTCCGCTTCTGCACCCTGCTCCCTCTTCTGCTGTGCTGGTGGCTCTGTGCGACCACCGCCTCTTCCTCCAAACTACTCAGGTCACCTGCATGACGTTCATTCCATGTGGGGTCGAGGACCTCATCGTCCTCCACATCATCTTCCACCCAGTCTTCACCCCTGCCCTCCTTGTCGGTCTCCACAATGCTGAACGCCGCAGCAGTTGGCACCTGCGTTTCGTCATCATCGGAGACGTGCTGCGATGATCCTTGCATGTACTCATCTTGAGAAATAAGTGGTTGGGCATCGCTGCACTCAATCTCTTCCACTTCTGGGGCAGGGCTAGGTGGATGGCCCTGGGAAACCCTGCTGACAGAGTCCTCAAAAAGAATAAGAGACTGCTGTATGGCTTGGGGCTCAGACTGCTGGCCTGATTTGCAAGGGGGTGAGGTGAAAGACGGTTGGACATTGGCTGCAGGTGCCAACTCTGACCTTTCTGCAGTAGACTGGGTGGGAGACAATGTGAAGGAACTGGAGGCACTGTCAGCAGCAAACCAATCTACTATCGCCTCAACTTGTTCTGGCCTCATCACTTCTAGGGGCGTTTGATGCCCTACCAAATACTGATGCAGGTTCTGTCGCCTACTCACACTTGAGGAAGGTGTTTCACTTGTGCGTGTAGCTGGCACAGATCGACCACGTCCTCTCCTTGCAACAGGAGCTCTACCAGCAGCACCACGACCCAGGCCACGGCCCTTATTTGACGGTCTCCTCATATTTCTGTAATTTAAGATCTTGCCCTAGAAAGGTTTTTATTGAATAGCGGAATAGGAAATATGATCCAAAAAAGTGTATGTATCTCGCACGTACAAAACCACACTAGGCCCCAATTACTATTGTTTCTACCCCTAAAAGGATGGATGAGGAGTAGGAGGAGTATGGAACAGACAGCACCCTCAAATCTTCAGAAGTATGAGATGAACCCCAAAAACTTGGAAAGGTGGATCTCACACGTACCGACACAGACTATCCCGCAATTCAATTGATCCTCAAAGGTTTTTATTGAATAGCGGAATAGGAAATATGATCAAAAAAAGTGTATGTATCTCGCACGTACACAACCACACTAGGCCCCAATTACTATTGTTTGTACCCCTAAAAGGATGGATGAGGAGTAGGAGGAGGAGTATGGAACAGGCAGCACCCTCAAATCTTCAGAAGTATGAGATGAACCCCAAAAACTTGGAAAGGTGGATCTCACACGTACCGACACAGACTATCCCGCAATTCAATTGATCCTCAAAGGTTTTTATTGAATAGCGGAATAGGAAATATGATCAAAAAAAGTGTATGTATCTCGCACGTACACAACCACACTAGGCCCCAATTACTATTGTTTGTACCCCTAAAAGGATGGATGAGGAGTAGGAGGAGGAGTATGGAACAGGCAGCACCCTCAAATCTTCAGAAGTATGAGATGAACCCCAAAAACTTGGAAAGGTGGATCTCACACGTACCGACACAGACTATCCCGCAATTCAATTGATCCTCAAAGGTTTTTATGGAATAGCGGAATAGGAAATATGATCAAAAAAAGTGTATGTATCTCGCACGTACACAACCACACTAGGCCCCAATTACTATTGTTTGTACCCCTAAAAGGATGGTTGAGCAGTAGGAGCAGGAGTATGGAACAGGCAGCACCCTCAAATCTTCAGAAGTATGAGATGAACCCCAACAACTTGGAAAGGTGGATCTCACACGTACCGACACAGACTATCTCGCAATTGAATTGATCCCCAAAGGTTTTAATTGAATAGCGGAATAGAAAATATGATCAAAAAGAAAGTGTATGTATCTCGCACGTACACCACCACACTAGGCCCCAACTACTATTGTTTGTACCCCTAAAAGGATGGTTGAGCAGTAGGAGGAGGAGTATGGAACAGGCAGCACCCTCAAATCTTCAGAAGTATGAGATGAACCCCAAAAACTTGGAAAGGTGGATCTCTCTCACACGTACCAACACAGACTATCCCCCAATTTAACTGATCCCCAAAGGTTTTTGATTAAATAGCGGAATAGAAAATATGATCCAAAAAAAGTGTATGTATATCACACGTACACAACCACACTAGGCCCCAATTACTATTGTTTGTACCCCTAAAAGACTAGATGAGGAGTAGGGGGGGTATGGAACAGGCAGCACCCTCAAATCTTCAGAAGTATGAGATGAACCCCAAAAACTTGGAAAGGTGGATCTCTCTCACACGTACCAACACAGACTATCCCCCAATTTAACTGATCCCCAAAGGTTTTTGATTAAATAGCGGAATAGAAAATATGATCCAAAAAAAGTGTATGTATATCACACGTACACAACCACACTAGGCCCCAATTACTATTGTTTGTACCCCTAAAAGGCTAGATGAGGAGTAGGGGGAGTATGGAACAGGCAGCACCCTCAAACCTTCAGAAGTATGAGATGAACCCCAACAACTTGGAAAGGTGGATCTCTCTCACACGTACCAACACAGACTATCCCCCAATTTAACTGATCCCTAAAGGTTTTTGATTAAATAGCGGAATAGAAAATATGATCCAAAAAAAGTGTATGTATATCACACGTACACAACCACACTAGGCCCCAATTACTATTGTTTGTACCCCTAAAAGGCTAGATGAGGAGTAGGGGGAGTATGGAACAGGCAGCACCCTCAAACCTTCAGAAGTATGAGATGAACCCCAACAACTTGGAAAGGTGGATCTCTCTCACACGTACCAACACAGACTATCCCCCAATTTAACTGATCCCCAAAGGTTTTTGATTAAATAGCGGAATAGAAAATATGATCCAAAAAAAGTGTATGTATATCACACGTACACAACCACACTAGGCCCCAATTACTATTGTTTGTACCCCTAAAAGGCTAGATGAGGAGTAGGGGGGGTATGGAACAGGCAGCACCCTCAAACCTTCAGAAGTATGAGATGAACCCCAACAACTTGGAAAGGTGGATCTCTCTCACACGTACCAACACAGACTATCCCCCAATTTAACTGATCCCCAAAGGTTTTTGATTAAATAGCGGAATAGAAAATATGATCCAAAAAAAGTGTATGTATATCACACGTACACAACCACACTGGGCCCCAATTACTATTGTTTGTACCCCTAAAAGGCTAGATGAGGAGTAGGGGGAGTATGGAACAGGCAGCACCCTCAAACCTTCAGAAGTATGAGATGAACCCCAACAACTTGGAAAGGTGGATCTCTCTCACACGTACCAACACAGACTATCCCCCAATTTAACTGATCCCCAAAGGTTTTTGATTAAATAGCGGAATAGAAAATATGATCCAAAAAAAGTGTATGTATATCACACGTACACAACCACACTAGGCCCCAATTACTATTGTTTGTACCCCTAAAAGGCTAGGAGTAGGGGGAGTATGGAACAGGCAGCACCCTCAAACCTTCAGAAGTATGAGATGAACCCCAACAACTTGGAAAGGTGGATCTCTCTCACACGTACCAACACAGACTATCCCCCAATTTAACTGATCCCCAAAGGTTTTTGATTAAATAGCGGAATAGAAAATATGATCCAAAAAAAGTGTATGTATATCACACGTACACAACCACACTAGGCCCCAATTACTATTGTTTGTACCCCTAAAAGGCTAGATGAGGAGTAGGGGGGGTATGGAACAGGCAGCACCCTCAAATCTTCAGAAGTATGAGATGAACCCCAAAAACTTGGAAAGGTGGATCTCTCTCACACGTACCAACACAGACTATCCCCCAATTTAACTGATCCCCAAAGGTTTTTGATTAAATAGCGGAATAGAAAATATGATCCAAAAAAAGTGTATGTATATCACACGTACACAACCACACTGGGCCCCAATTACTATTGTTTGTACCCCTAAAAGGCTAGATGAGGAGTAGGGGGGGTATGGAACAGGCAGCACCCTCAAACCTTCAGAAGTATGAGATGAACCCCAACAACTTGGAAAGGTGGATCTCTCTCACACGTACCAACACAGACTATCCCCCAATTTAACTGATCCCCAAAGGTTTTTGATTAAATAGCGGAATAGAAAATATGATCCAAAAAAAGTGTATGTATATCACACGTACACAACCACACTGGGCCCCAATTACTATTGTTTGTACCCCTAAAAGGCTAGATGAGGAGTAGGGGGAGTATGGAACAGGCAGCACCCTCAAACCTTCAGAAGTATGAGATGAACCCCAACAACTTGGAAAGGTGGATCTCTCTCACACGTACCAACACAGACTATCCCCCAATTTAACTGATCCCCAAAGGTTTTTGATTAAATAGCGGAATAGAAAATATGATCCAAAAAAAGTGTATGTATATCACACGTACACAACCACACTAGGCCCCAATTACTATTGTTTGTACCCCTAAAAGGCTAGATGAGGAGTAGGGGGAGTATGGAACAGGCAGCACCCTCAAACCTTCAGAAGTATGAGATGAACCCCAACAACTTGGAAAGGTGGATCTCTCTCACACGTACCAACACAGACTATCCCCCAATTTAACTGATCCCCAAAGGTTTTTGATTAAATAGCGGAATAGAAAATATGATCCAAAAAAAATGTATGTATATCACACGTACACAACCACACTAGGCCCCAATTACTATTGTTTGTACCCCTAAAAGGCTAGATGAGGAGTAGGGGGGGTATGGAACAGGCAGCACCCTCAAATCTTCAGAAGTATGAGATGAACCCCAAAAACTTGGAAAGGTGGATCTCTCTCACACGTACCAACACAGACTATCCCCCAATTTAACTGATCCCCAAAGGTTTTTGATTAAATAGCGGAATAGAAAATATGATCCAAAAAAAGTGTATGTATATCACACGTACACAACCACACTAGGCCCCAATTACTATTGTTTGTACCCCTAAAAGGCTAGGAGTAGGGGGAGTATGGAACAGGCAGCACCCTCAAACCTTCAGAAGTATGAGATGAACCCCAACAACTTGGAAAGGTGGATCTCTCTCACACGTACCAACACAGACTATCCCCCAATTTAACTGATCCCCAAAGGTTTTTGATTAAATAGCGGAATAGAAAATATGATCCAAAAAAAGTGTATGTATATCACACGTACACAACCACACTAGGCCCCAATTACTATTGTTTGTACCCCTAAAAGGCTAGATGAGGAGTAGGGGGGGTATGGAACAGGCAGCACCCTCAAATCTTCAGAAGTATGAGATGAACCCCAAAAACTTGGAAAGGTGGATCTCTCTCACACGTACCAACACAGACTATCCCCCAATTTAACTGATCCCCAAAGGTTTTTGATTAAATAGCGGAATAGAAAATATGATCCAAAAAAAGTGTATGTATATCACACGTACACAACCACACTAGGCCCCAATTACTATTGTTTGTACCCCTAAAAGGCTAGATGAGGAGTAGGGGGGGTATGGAACAGGCAGCACCCTCAAACCTTCAGAAGTATGAGATGAACCCCAACAACTTGGAAAGGTGGATCTCTCTCACACGTACCAACACAGACTATCCCCCAATTTAACTGATCCCCAAAGGTTTTTGATTAAATAGCGGAATAGAAAATATGATCCAAAAAAAGTGTATGTATATCACACGTACACAACCACACTAGGCCCCAATTACTATTGTTTGTACCCCTAAAAGGCTAGATGAGGAGTAGGGGGGGGTATGGAACAGGCAGCACCCTCAAACCTTCAGAAGTATGAGATGAACCCCAACAACTTGGAAAGGTGGATCTCTCTCACACGTACCAACACAGACTATCCCCCAATTTAACTGATCCCCAAAGGTTTTTGATTAAATAGCGGAATAGAAAATATGATCCAAAAAAAGTGTATGTATATCACACGTACACAACCACACTAGGCCCCAATTACTATTGTTTGTACCCCTAAAAGGCTAGATGAGGAGTAGGGGGGGTATGGAACAGGCAGCACCCTCAAACCTTCAGAAGTATGAGATGAACCCCAACAACTTGGAAAGGTGGATCTCTCTCACACGTACCAACACAGACTATCCCCCAATTTAACTGATCCCCAAAGGTTTTTGATTAAATAGCGGAATAGAAAATATGATCCAAAAAAAGTGTATGTATATCACACGTACACAACCACACTAGGCCCCAATTACTATTGTTTGTACCCCTAAAAGGCTAGATGAGGAGTAGGGGGGGTATGGAACAGGCAGCACCCTCAAACCTTCAGAAGTATGAGATGAACCCCAACAACTTGGAAAGGTGGATCTCTCTCACACGTACCAACACAGACTATCCCCCAATTTAACTGATCCCCAAAGGTTTTTGATTAAATAGCGGAATAGAAAATATGATCCAAAAAAAGTGTATGTATATCACACGTACACAACCACACTAGGCCCCAATTACTATTGTTTGTACCCCTAAAAGGCTAGATGAGGAGTAGGGGGGGTATGGAACAGGCAGCACCCTCAAACCTTCAGAAGTATGAGATGAACCCCAACAACTTGGAAAGGTGGATCTCTCTCACACGTACCAACACAGACTATCCCCCAATTTAACTGATCCCCAAAGGTTTTTGATTAAATAGCGGAATAGAAAATATGATCCAAAAAAAGTGTATGTATATCACACGTACACAACCACACTAGGCCCCAATTACTATTGTTTGTACCCCTAAAAGGCTAGGAGTAGGGGGAGTATGGAACAGGCAGCACCCTCAAACCTTCAGAAGTATGAGATGAACCCCAACAACTTGGAAAGGTGGATCTCTCTCACACGTACCAACACAGACTATCCCCCAATTTAACTGATCCCCAAAGGTTTTTGATTAAATAGCGGAATAGAAAATATGATCCAAAAAAAGTGTATGTATATCACACGTACACAACCACACTAGGCCCCAATTACTATTGTTTGTACCCCTAAAAGGCTAGATGAGGAGTAGGGGGAGTATGGAACAGGCAGCACCCTCAAATCTTCAGAAGTATGAGATTGTGTTCACTGTACCCCACAAAGATTGAGTTCACTGCACCCCACAATGATTGTGTTCACTGCACCCCACAAAGATTGTGTTCACTGCACCTCACAAAGATTGTGTTCACTGTACCCCCCAAAGATTGTGTTCACTGCACCCCACAAAGATTCTGTTCACTGTACCCCACAAAGATTGTGTTCACTGCACCCTAAAAGGATGTTGTTCACTGCACCCCACAAAGATTGTGTTCACTGCACCCTAAAAGGATGTTGTTCACTGCACCCCAAAAAGATTGTGTTCACTGTACCCCCCCAAAGATTGTGTTCACTGCACCCCACAAAGATTGTGTTCACTGCACCCCAAAAAGATTGTGTTCACTGTACCCCCCAAAGATTGTGTTCACTGCACCCCAAAAAGATTGTGTTCACTGTACCCCCCAAAGATTGTGTTCACTGCACCCCACAAAGATTCTGTTCACTGTACCCCACAAAGATTGTGTTCACTGCACCCCAAAAAGATTGTGTTCACTGTACCCCCCCAAAGATTGTGTTCACTGCACCCCACAAAGATTCTGTTCACTGCACCCCACAAAGGATTTTGTTCACTGCACCCCAAAAAGATTGTGTTCACTGCACCCCAAAAAGGATTTTGATCACTGCACCCCAAAAAGGATGTTGTTCACTGCACCCCAAAAATGATTTTGTTCACTCCACCCCAAAAAGATTGTGTTCACTGCACCCCACAAAGATTGTGTTCACTGCACCCCAAAAAGATTGTGTTCACTGTACCCCCCAAAGATTGTGTTCACTGCACCCCACAAAGATTCTGTTCACTGTACCCCACAAAGATTGTGTTCACTGCACCCCAAAAAGATTGTGTTCACTGCACCCCACAAAGGATGTTGTTCACTGCACCCCAAAAAGGATGTTGTTCACTCCACCCCAAAAAGATTGTGTTCACTGCACCCCACAAAGATTGTGTTCACTGCACCCCAAAAAGATTGTGTTCACTGCACCCCAAAAATGATTTTGTTCACTGCACCCCAAAAAGGATTTTGTTCACTGCACCCCAAAAAGGATGTTGTTCACTCCACCCCAAAAAGATTGTGTTCACTGCACCCCAAAAGATTGTGTTCACTGCACCCCACAAAGGATTTTGTTCACTGCACCCCAAAAAGATTGTGTTCACTGCACCCCAAAAAGGATGTTGTTCACTGCACCCCAAAAAGGATTTTGTTCACTGCACCCCAAAAAGATTGTGTTCACTGCACCCCACAAAGGATTTTGTTCACTGCACCCCACAAAGATTGTGTTCACTGCACACCAAAAAGGATTGTGTTCACTGCACCCCAAAAAGATTTTGTTCACTGCACCCCAAAAAGATTGTGTTCACTGCAGCCCAAAAAGATTGTGTTCACTGCAGCCCAAAAAGATTGTGTTCACTGCAGCCCAAAAAGATTGTGTTCACTGCAGCCCAAAAAGATTGTGTTCACTGCAGCTCACACACAGAAAAATGGATGTGGATCACTGACACCTGCCTATCTCCAATCCCACACCACACAGCAATATCGATTGTAGTTTGTAGAACACAGTTTCCCTAAAATTCAGCAGACTCTGTCCCTAACAGGATTGAGAAGAGATCGTAGATCAGGATTGAGTGCAGATTCACCCCACCCCCCACACAGCAATATCGATTGTAGTTTGTAGAAGACACTGACCCTATAATTCAGCAGACTCTATCCCTAAAATGCCTACAACTCGCCCTGCC
>NW_028120120.1:357500-372500 GCF_965119305.1 Pelophylax lessonae
TTGTTGGGAAAAGGAAAGTTTAAAGTGTTGATACCAAGCAGCTAGTCAGTGAAAGGGCCACTCATTGCAGAAGGAAAAAAAAAAAACATGAATTGACAGGCTGTGGTGGGGCTTGGACACTGAAATTTAGAAAAAGACTCTCAGCCCTTTGGACTCCTATTCCAATCATCAGATCAAGATGATAGCTTCCCAGTATGTTTAGGAGTGATTTGTTTTTCATGAAACAAAGCATAGCCACTGAGAGATGACAGTTAATATTATGATACCATTGCTATAATACAGTCAAAAATAATTTTGCCATAGAAAATATTTTGATGTCATACCTACTCCATTGATGTGATAGATGTATAGTGGCCGAGTGGTTAAGGCGATGGACTAGAAATCCATTGGGGTCTCCCCGCGCAGGTTCAAATCCTGCCGACTACGCCCTTGTCAAATGTGTGGTCAACCTTCCGTAGTGTGACTTGTGTTTTTTATTTGCATTGATCATATGTAGGGTTGAGCGGACACCTAGATGTCCGTGTTCGACGGGTTCGGCCGAACTTTAAAAAAAAGTCCGGGTCCGTGTCCCGGACTTTTACCGAACTTTTCCCGGACACCGAACCCCATTGAAGTCAATGGGGACCCGAACTTTAAGGCACTAAAATGGCTCTAAAACACCAAAGGAAAGGGCTAGAGTGCTGCAAATGGCAGCAAAACGTAATTAAGAGCATGGCAAGTGCTCTGCAAACAAATGTGGATAGGGAAATAACTTAAAACAACAAAAAAAAACAGAAAAATAAAACAATGTTCTTCTTCATCTCTGAAGGACGAGGCCCATATGGAGTAGGAGGGAGGTTGAGGTGGTGGTGGATGTGGCGGTGACATAGGCGTGCGCACAGGGTGTGCTGGGTGTGCCTGGGCACACCCTAATCACCTAGGGCACATAGCATTGCCAGTGAGGAGATGGGAAAGATCTCCCTGGGACCTGCTCTGCTCTATTTCTCCTTGCCTACAGGTACATGGCCCCGATACATTACTCTCCCTGCTGGCAAACACATGCATGTGTATTTCAACTTTGGGGTGCACACCTTAATGCAATAGGCTGCGCACACCTATGGGCGGTGTAGGTGGAAGCGGCGGTGGAGGAGGACCAGGGCCGGATTAACAGCATCATGGGCTTGGTGCTGAGGATTTTGAAGGGCCTTAGGGCCGTGCCTTGCCATGCACCCAGAGGAGGAAGGGTGCAGCCATGCATGCCTAATTCAACATGGGATGCTGTCTCTGAAGCCAATAAACACATCCATGCATCGCCAACTGTCCCTCCTTGTCCGGCCTTCACGCTGTGTGGGGAGGTTCTGAGGGTGCTGCCTGGGGAAGCGAGCATAGAAGCCAGACTTCTGTGTTTACAAGTGACAGAAGAGCGGTAACAGTGAATATGGCCAACCCGGGGCCTATATAAAAGGTAGGGGCCTGGAGCTGCAGCTCCAATAGCCCCTACATTAATCTGGCCCTGAGGAGGAGGACGAGGTAGCCAACACTGCTTCTTTTCACAAATTTTAAATGAGGGTACACCCCAAAAGAGTGAGAAAGAGCAAAAATGGAACAATGGGTGGGTAAGGTCGGTATCCATTGCTATTCTGCATAAGGTACGGAAAAGTCCCGTGGGATCCATGCCTGGTTCATTTTAATGAACGTGAGCTTGTCCACATTGTCTCTGGACAGGCGGCTGCGCTTGTCTGTTATAACGCCCCCAGCCGTGCTAAATACCCGTTCAGATAATACACTGGCTGCAGGGCACGCCAGCACCTCCAAGGCGTAAAGGGCAAGCTCAGGCCATGTGCCCAATTTGGAGACCCAGAAGTTGAAGGGGGCAGACCCGTCATTCACTACATGTAGGCGTGTGCACACATACTGCTCCACCATGTTGGTAAAATGCTGCCTCCTGCTAAGACGTTCCATCTGAGCTGCTGGTGCTGCTGTTTGTTGTGGCGTGCTGACAAAGCTTTTCCACATTTCGGCCATGCTAACCCTGCCTTCTGAGGTGCTGGCGGTGCCCTGGTTGCGTTGGCGACCTCCTCCTCCTCCTCCTCTGCCTTGTGCTTCCACTGTGGCCCCGCTGTCAGATGGGAATGCCAGCAGCATGGCGTCTACCAGCGTGCGCTTGTACTCGCGCATCTTGCGATCGCGCTCCAGTGAGTGAATTAAGGACGGTACGTTGTCCTTGTAACGGGGATCCAGCAGCGTGGCCACCCAGTAATCAGCACAAGTTAGAATGTGGGCAACTCGGCGGTCGTTGTGGAGACACTGCAGCATGTAATCGCTCATGTGTGCCAGGCTGCCCAGAGGCAACGAAAGGCTGTCCTCTGTGGGAGGTGTATGGTCCGTGTCCTCTGTATCCCCCCAGCCACGCACCAGTGATGGCCATGAGCTGGCCTGGGTGCCACCCTGCTGTGAACATGGTTCCATCTCCTCCTCCAGCTCCTCCTCCTCCTCATCCTCCTCATCCTCCAGAACTGTGCCCCTGCTGGACAATTGCGTCCCTGGCGTTTGCGTGTGCAGGAACCCACCCTCGGAGCCCCTTGCGAATGACTGCCCTGAAAGCCTTGGAAATGTTACCTCTTCATCCTCCTCCTCCTCCTCATCCTGTGCCACATCCTCTTCCATCATCGCCCGAATTGTTTTTTCAAGGAGGCATAGAAGTGGGATAGTTAAGCTGAGAACGGCGTCATTGCCACTGGCCATGTTGGTGGAGTACTCAAAACAGCGCAACAAGGCACACAGGTCTCGCATGGAGGCCCAGTTATTGGTGGTGAAGTGGTGCTGTTCCGCAGAGCGACTCACGCGTGCGTGCTGCAGCTGAAACTCCACTATGGCCTGCTGCTGCTCGCACAGTCTTTCCAGCATGTGCAAGGTGGAGTTCCACCTTGTGGGCACGTCACATATGAGGCGGTGAGCGGGAAGGCCGAAGTTACGCTGCAGCGCTGCCAGGCGAGCAGCAGCAGGGTGAGAACGCCGAAAGTGCGCACAAACGGCCCGCACTTTCTGCAGCAGCTCTGACATATCGGGGTAGTTTTTAAGGAACCTCTGCACCACCAAATTCAGCACATGCGCCAGGCAAGGGATGTGCGTCAAACCGGCTAGGCCCAGAGCTGCTATGAGATTTCGCCCGTTATCGCACACCACCAGGCCGGGCTTGAGGCTCGCTGGCAGCAACCACTCATTTGTCTGCTGTTCCATGCTCCTCCACAACTCCTGCGCGGTGTGTGGTTTGTCCCCCAAACAGGCAAGTTTAAAACTGCCTGCTGTCGTTTACCCCTGGCCGTGCTGAAGTTGGTGGTGAAGGTGTTACGCTGTCCGGATGAGGAGGCGGTAGAGGATGAGGAAGCGGAGTAGGAGGAGTTAGGAACAGGAGGCAAACTGAAGCGCCCTGCAATCCTCGGTGGTGGAAGGACATGCGCCAAATTGCTATCCGCCTCAGGCCCATCCGCCACTGCATTTACCCAGTGTGCCGTTAGGGAGATATAACGCCCCTGACCGTGCTTACTGGTCCACGTATCCGTAGTTAGGTGGACCTTGGCACAGATGGCGTTGCGCAGTGCACACCTGATTTTTTCCCCCACTTGGTTGTGCAGGGAAGGGATGGCTTGCCTGGAAAAGTAGTGGCGGCTGGGCACGACGTACTGTGGGACAGCCACCGACATAAGGTTTTTAAAACTGTGCGTCTCCACCAGACGGAATGACAGCATTTCAAAGGCCAATAATTTTGAAATGCTGGCATTCAGGGCCAGGGATCGCGGGTGGGTAGGGGGGTACTTCCTCTTCCTCTCAAGTGTTTGGGAGATGGAAAGCTGAACGCTTCCACGGGACATTGTGGAGATGGTTGTTGGTGACCCAGGTGGTGGTGTTGCTGACAGATCGTCTGTTTGCGGGGTGGCAGGTGCCGGTATCACTACAGATGTGGCTGGAGCGGCCGAGACTGCAGCAGAAGAGGAAGCAGGATGAGCCAGAGACGTTTCTTGGTTTTGAAGGTGTGTACTCCACTGCAGCTCGTGCTTTGCACTTAGATGCCTGATCATGCAGGTTGTGCTCAGGTTGAGAAGGTTCATGCCTCGCTTCAAGCTCTGATTGCACAGGGTGCAAACCACTCGTGTCCTGTCATCAGCACATTTTCTAAAGAATTTCCACGCTAGAGAACTCCTTTGAGCTGACTTTGGTGCGCTCGTTCCCTTGCTGCGTTGGGCAGTAGCGGGCGTAGTGTCTAGGGCACGGCCGCTCCGCTTCTGCACCCTGCTCCCTCTTCTGCTGTGCTGGTGGCTCTGTGCGACCACCGCCTCTTCCTCCAAACTACTCAGTTCACCTGCATGACGTTCATTCCATGTGGGGTCGAGGACCTCATCGTCCTCCACATCATCTTCCACCCAGTCTTCACCCCTGCCCTCCTTGTCGGTCTCCACAATGCTGAACGCCGCAGCAGTTGGCACCTGCGTTTCGTCATCATCGGAGACATGCTGCGATGATCCTTGCATGTACTCATCTTGAGAAATAAGTGGTTGGGCATCGCTGCACTCAATCTCTTCCACTTCTGGGGCAGGGCTAGGTGGATGGCCCTGGGAAACCCTGCTGACAGAGTCCTCAAAAAGAATAAGAGACTGCTGTATGGCTTGGGGCTCAGACTGCTGGCCTGATTTGCAAGGGGGTGAGGTGAAAGACGGTTGGACATTGGCTGCAGGTGCCAACTCTGACCTTTCTGCAGTAGACTGGGTGGGAGACAATGTGAAGGAACTGGAGGCACTGTCAGCAGCAAACCAATCTACTATCGCCTCAACTTGTTCTGGCCTCATCACTTCTAGGGGCGTTTGATGCCCTACCAAATACTGATGCAGGTTCTGTCGCCTACTCACACTTGAGGAAGGTGTTTCACTTGTGCGTGTAGCTGGCACAGATCGACCATGTCCTCTCCTTGCAACAGGAGCTCTACCAGCAGCACCACGACCCAGGCCACGGCCCTTATTTGACGGTCTCCTCATATTTCTGTAATTTAAGATCTTGCCCTAGAAAGGTTTTTATTGAATAGCGGAATAGAAAATATGATCCAAAAAAAGTGTATGTATCTCGCACGTACACAACCACACTAGGCCCCAATTACTATTGTTTGTACCCCTAAAAGGCTAGATGAGGAGTAGGGGGGGTATGGAACAGGCAGCACCCTCAAACCTTCAGAAGTATGAGATGAACCCCAACAACTTGGAAAGGTGGATCTCTCTCACACGTACCGACACAGACTATCCCGCAATTCAATTGATCCTCAAAGGTTTTTATTGAATAGCGGAATAGGAAATATGATCAAAAAAAGTGTATGTATCTCGCACGTACACAACCACACTAGGCCCCAATTACTATTGTTTGTACCCCTAAAAGGCTAGATGAGGAGTAGGGGGGGTATGGAACAGGCAGCACCCTCAAACCTTCAGAAGTATGAGATGAACCCCAACAACTTGGAAAGGTGGATCTCTCTCACACGTACCGACACAGACTATCTCGCAATTCAATTGATCCTCAAAGGTTTTTATTGAATAGCGGAATAGGAAATATGATCAAAAAAAGTGTATGTATCTCGCACGTACACAACCACACTAGGCCCCAATTACTATTGTTTGTACCCCTAAAAGGCTAGATGAGGAGTAGGGGGGGTATGGAACAGGCAGCACCCTCAAACCTTCAGAAGTATGAGATGAACCCCAACAACTTGGAAAGGTGGATCTCTCTCACACGTACCGACACAGACTATCCCGCAATTCAATTGATCCTCAAAGGTTTTTATTGAATAGCGGAATAGGAAATATGATCAAAAAAAGTGTATGTATCTCGCACGTACACAACCACACTAGGCCCCAATTACTATTGTTTGTACCCCTAAAAGGCTAGATGAGGAGTAGGGGGGGTATGGAACAGGCAGCACCCTCAAACCTTCAGAAGTATGAGATGAACCCCAACAACTTGGAAAGGTGGATCTCTCTCACACGTACCGACACAGACTATCCCGCAATTCAATTGATCCTCAAAGGTTTTTATTGAATAGCGGAATAGGAAATATGATCAAAAAAAGTGTATGTATCTCGCACGTACACAACCACACTAGGCCCCAATTACTATTGTTTGTACCCCTAAAAGGCTAGATGAGGAGTAGGGGGGGTATGGAACAGGCAGCACCCTCAAACCTTCAGAAGTATGAGATGAACCCCAACAACTTGGAAAGGTGGATCTCTCTCACACGTACCGACACAGACTATCCCGCAATTCAATTGATCCTCAAAGGTTTTTATTGAATAGCGGAATAGGAAATATGATCAAAAAAAGTGTATGTATCTCGCACGTACACAACCACACTAGGCCCCAATTACTATTGTTTGTACCCCTAAAAGGCTAGATGAGGAGTAGGGGGGGTATGGAACAGGCAGCACCCTCAAACCTTCAGAAGTATGAGATGAACCCCAACAACTTGGAAAGGTGGATCTCTCTCACACGTACCGACACAGACTATCCCGCAATTCAATTGATCCTCAAAGGTTTTTATTGAATAGCGGAATAGGAAATATGATCAAAAAAAGTGTATGTATCTCGCACGTACACAACCACACTAGGCCCCAATTACTATTGTTTGTACCCCTAAAAGGCTAGATGAGGAGTAGGGGGGGTATGGAACAGGCAGCACCCTCAAACCTTCAGAAGTATGAGATGAACCCCAACAACTTGGAAAGGTGGATCTCTCTCACACGTACCGACACAGACTATCCCGCAATTCAATTGATCCTCAAAGGTTTTTATTGAATAGCGGAATAGGAAATATGATCAAAAAAAGTGTATGTATCTCGCACGTACACAACCACACTAGGCCCCAATTACTATTGTTTGTACCCCTAAAAGGCTAGATGAGGAGTAGGGGGGGTATGGAACAGGCAGCACCCTCAAACCTTCAGAAGTATGAGATGAACCCCAACAACTTGGAAAGGTGGATCTCTCTCACACGTACCGACACAGACTATCCCGCAATTCAATTGATCCTCAAAGGTTTTTATTGAATAGCG
The DNA here is from genome assembly GCF_965119305.1 of Pelophylax lessonae. Classification (NCBI taxonomy): domain Eukaryota; kingdom Metazoa; phylum Chordata; class Amphibia; order Anura; family Ranidae; genus Pelophylax; species Pelophylax lessonae. Next base: position 364,568 of record NW_028120120.1, read on the forward strand.
GAATAGGAAATATGATCAAAAAAAGTGTATGTATCTCGCACGTACACAACCACACTAGGCCCCAATTACTATTGTTTGTACCCCTAAAAGGCTAGATGAGGAGTAGGGGGGGTATGGAACAGGCAGCACCCTCAAACCTTCAGAAGTATGAGATGAACCCCAACAACTTGGAAAGGTGGATCTCTCTCACACGTACCGACACAGACTATCCCGCAATTCAATTGATCCTCAAAGGTTTTTATTGAATAGCGGAATAGGAAATATGATCAAAAAAAGTGTATGTATCTCGCACGTACACAACCACACTAGGCCCCAATTACTATTGTTTGTACCCCTAAAAGGCTAGATGAGGAGTAGGGGGGGTATGGAACAGGCAGCACCCTCAAACCTTCAGAAGTATGAGATGAACCCCAACAACTTGGAAAGGTGGATCTCTCTCACACGTACCGACACAGACTATCCCGCAATTCAATTGATCCTCAAAGGTTTTTATTGAATAGCGGAATAGGAAATATGATCAAAAAAAGTGTATGTATCTCGCACGTACACAACCACACTAGGCCCCAATTACTATTGTTTGTACCCCTAAAAGGCTAGATGAGGAGTAGGGGGGGTATGGAACAGGCAGCACCCTCAAACCTTCAGAAGTATGAGATGAACCCCAACAACTTGGAAAGGTGGATCTCTCTCACACGTACCGACACAGACTATCCCGCAATTCAATTGATCCTCAAAGGTTTTTATTGAATAGCGGAATAGGAAATATGATCAAAAAAAGTGTATGTATCTCGCACGTACACAACCACACTAGGCCCCAATTACTATTGTTTGTACCCCTAAAAGGCTAGATGAGGAGTAGGGGGGGTATGGAACAGGCAGCACCCTCAAACCTTCAGAAGTATGAGATGAACCCCAACAACTTGGAAAGGTGGATCTCTCTCACACGTACCAACACAGACTATCCCCCAATTTAACTGATCCCCAAAGGTTTTTGATTAAATAGCGGAATAGAAAATATGATCCCAAAAAAGTGTATGTATATCACACGTACACAACCACACTAGGCCCCAATTACTATTGTTTGTACCCCTAAAAGGCTAGGAGTAGGCGGAGTATGGAACAGGCAGCACCCTCAAACCTTCAGAAGTATGAGATGAACCCCAACAACTTGGAAAGGTGGATCTCTCTCACACGTACCAACACAGACTATCCCCCAATTTAACTGATCCCCAAAGGTTTTTGATTAAATAGCGGAAGAGAAAATATGATCCCAAAAAAGTGTATGTATATCACACGTACACAACCACACTAGGCCCCAATTACTATTGTTTGTACCCCTAAAAGGCTAGGAGTAGGGGGGGTATGGAACAGGCAGCACCCTCAAACCTTCAGAAGTATGAGATGAACCCCAACAACTTGGAAAGGTGGATCTCTCTCACACGTACCAACACAGACTATCCCCCAATTTAACTGATCCCCAAAGGTTTTTGATTAAATAGCGGAATAGAAAATATGATCCCAAAAAAGTGTATGTATATCACACGTACACAACCACACTAGGCCCCAATTACTATTGTTTGTACCCCTAAAAGGCTAGGAGTAGGGGGAGTATGGAACAGGCAGCACCCTCAAACCTTCAGAAGTATGAGATGAACCCCAACAACTTGGAAAGGTGGATCTCTCTCACACGTACCAACACAGACTATCCCCCAATTTAACTGATCCCCAAAGGTTTTTGATTAAATAGCGGAATAGAAAATATGATCCCAAAAAAGTGTATGTATATCACACGTACACAACCACACTAGGCCCCAATTACTATTGTTTGTACCCCTAAAAGGCTAGGAGTAGGGGGAGTATGGAACAGGCAGCACCCTCAAACCTTCAGAAGTATGAGATGAACCCCAACAACTTGGAAAGGTGGATCTCTCTCACACGTACCAACACAGACTATCCCCCAATTTAACTGATCCCCAAAGGTTTTTGATTAAATAGCGGAATAGAAAATATGATCCCAAAAAAGTGTATGTATATCACACGTACACAACCACACTAGGCCCCAATTACTATTGTTTGTACCCCTAAAAGGCTAGGAGTAGGGGGAGTATGGAACAGGCAGCACCCTCAAACCTTCAGAAGTATGAGATGAACCCCAACAACTTGGAAAGGTGGATCTCTCTCACACGTACCAACACAGACTATCCCCCAATTTAACTGATCCCCAAAGGTTTTTGATTAAATAGCGGAATAGAAAATATGATCCCAAAAAAGTGTATGTATATCACACGTACACAACCACACTAGGCCCCAATTACTATTGTTTGTACCCCTAAAAGGCTAGGAGTAGGGGGAGTATGGAACAGGCAGCACCCTCAAACCTTCAGAAGTATGAGATGAACCCCAACAACTTGGAAAGGTGGATCTCTCTCACACGTACCAACACAGACTATCCCCCAATTTAACTGATCCCCAAAGGTTTTTGATTAAATAGCGGAATAGAAAATATGATCCCAAAAAAGTGTATGTATATCACACGTACACAACCACACTAGGCCCCAATTACTATTGTTTGTACCCCTAAAAGGCTAGGAGTAGGGGGAGTATGGAACAGGCAGCACCCTCAAACCTTCAGAAGTATGAGATGAACCCCAACAACTTGGAAAGGTGGATCTCTCTCACACGTACCAACACAGACTATCCCCCAATTTAACTGATCCCCAAAGGTTTTTGATTAAATAGCGGAATAGAAAATATGATCCCAAAAAAGTGTATGTATATCACACGTACACAACCACACTAGGCCCCAATTACTATTGTTTGTACCCCTAAAAGGCTAGGAGTAGGGGGAGTATGGAACAGGCAGCACCCTCAAACCTTCAGAAGTATGAGATGAACCTCAACAACTTGGAAAGGTGGATCTCTCTCACACGTACCAACACAGACTATCCCCCAATTTAACTGATCCCCAAAGGTTTTTGATTAAATAGCGGAATAGAAAATATGATCCCAAAAAAGTGTATGTATATCACACGTACACAACCACACTAGGCCCCAATTACTATTGTTTGTACCCCTAAAAGGCTAGGAGTAGGGGGAGTATGGAACAGGCAGCACCCTCAAACCTTCAGAAGTATGAGATGAACCCCAACAACTTGGAAAGGTGGATCTCTCTCACACGTACCAACACAGACTATCCCCCAATTTAACTGATCCCCAAAGGTTTTTGATTAAATAGCGGAATAGAAAATATGATCCCAAAAAAGTGTATGTATATCACACGTACACAACCACACTAGGCCCCAATTACTATTGTTTGTACCCCTAAAAGGCTAGGAGTAGGGGGGGTATGGAACAGGCAGCACCCTCAAACCTTCAGAAGTATGAGATGAACCCCAACAACTTGGAAAGGTGGATCTCTCTCACACGTACCAACACAGACTATCCCCCAATTTAACTGATCCCCAAAGGTTTTTGATTAAATAGCGGAATAGAAAATATGATCCCAAAAAAGTGTATGTATATCACACGTACACAACCACACTAGGCCCCAATTACTATTGTTTGTACCCCTAAAAGGCTAGGAGTAGGGGGGGTATGGAACAGGCAGCACCCTCAAACCTTCAGAAGTATGAGATGAACCCCAACAACTTGGAAAGGTGGATCTCTCTCACACGTACCAACACAGACTATCCCCCAATTTAACTGATCCCCAAAGGTTTTTGATTAAATAGCGGAATAGAAAATATGATCCCAAAAAAGTGTATGTATATCACACGTACACAACCACACTAGGCCCCAATTACTATTGTTTGTACCCCTAAAAGGCTAGGAGTAGGGGGAGTATGGAACAGGCAGCACCCTCAAACCTTCAGAAGTATGAGATGAACCCCAACAACTTGGAAAGGTGGATCTCTCTCACACGTACCAACACAGACTATCCCCCAATTTAACTGATCCCCAAAGGTTTTTGATTAAATAGCGGAATAGAAAATATGATCCCAAAAAAGTGTATGTATATCACACGTACACAACCACACTAGGCCCCAATTACTATTGTTTGTACCCCTAAAAGGCTAGGAGTAGGGGGAGTATGGAACAGGCAGCACCCTCAAACCTTCAGAAGTATGAGATGAACCTCAACAACTTGGAAAGGTGGATCTCTCTCACACGTACCAACACAGACTATCCCCCAATTTAACTGATCCCCAAAGGTTTTTGATTAAATAGCGGAATAGAAAATATGATCCCAAAAAAGTGTATGTATATCACACGTACACAACCACACTAGGCCCCAATTACTATTGTTTGTACCCCTAAAAGGCTAGGAGTAGGGGGAGTATGGAACAGGCAGCACCCTCAAACCTTCAGAAGTATGAGATGAACCCCAACAACTTGGAAAGGTGGATCTCTCTCACACGTACCAACACAGACTATCCCCCAATTTAACTGATCCCCAAAGGTTTTTGATTAAATAGCGGAATAGAAAATATGATCCCAAAAAAGTGTATGTATATCACACGTACACAACCACACTAGGCCCCAATTACTATTGTTTGTACCCCTAAAAGGCTAGGAGTAGGGGGAGTATGGAACAGGCAGCACCCTCAAACCTTCAGAAGTATGAGATGAACCCCAACAACTTGGAAAGGTGGATCTCTCTCACACGTACCAATACAGACTATCCCCCAATTTAACTGATCCCCAAAGGTTTTTGATTAAATAGCGGAATAGAAAATATGATCCCAAAAAAGTGTATGTATATCACACGTACACAACCACACTAGGCCCCAATTACTATTGTTTGTACCCCTAAAAGGCTAGGAGTAGGGGGAGTATGGAACAGGCAGCACCCTCAAACCTTCAGAAGTATGAGATGAACCTCAACAACTTGGAAAGGTGGATCTCTCTCACACGTACCAACACAGACTATCCCCCAATTTAACTGATCCCCAAAGGTTTTTGATTAAATAGCGGAATAGAAAATATGATCCCAAAAAAGTGTATGTATATCACACGTACACAACCACACTAGGCCCCAATTACTATTGTTTGTACCCCTAAAAGGCTAGGAGTAGGGGGAGTATGGAACAGGCAGCACCCTCAAACCTTCAGAAGTATGAGATGAACCCCAACAACTTGGAAAGGTGGATCTCTCTCACACGTACCAACACAGACTATCCCCCAATTTAACTGATCCCCAAAGGTTTTTGATTAAATAGCGGAATAGAAAATATGATCCCAAAAAAGTGTATGTATATCACACGTACACAACCACACTAGGCCCCAATTACTATTGTTTGTACCCCTAAAAGGCTAGGAGTAGGGGGGGTATGGAACAGGCAGCACCCTCAAACCTTCAGAAGTATGAGATGAACCCCAACAACTTGGAAAGGTGGATCTCTCTCACACGTACCAACACAGACTATCCCCCAATTTAACTGATCCCCAAAGGTTTTTGATTAAATAGCGGAATAGAAAATATGATCCCAAAAAAGTGTATGTATATCACACGTACACAACCACACTAGGCCCCAATTACTATTGTTTGTACCCCTAAAAGGCTAGGAGTAGGGGGGGTATGGAACAGGCAGCACCCTCAAACCTTCAGAAGTATGAGATGAACCCCAACAACTTGGAAAGGTGGATCTCTCTCACACGTACCAACACAGACTATCCCCCAATTTAACTGATCCCCAAAGGTTTTTGATTAAATAGCGGAATAGAAAATATGATCCCAAAAAAGTGTATGTATATCACACGTACACAACCACACTAGGCCCCAATTACTATTGTTTGTACCCCTAAAAGGCTAGGAGTAGGGGGAGTATGGAACAGGCAGCACCCTCAAACCTTCAGAAGTATGAGATGAACCCCAACAACTTGGAAAGGTGGATCTCTCTCACACGTACCAACACAGACTATCCCCCAATTTAACTGATCCCCAAAGGTTTTTGATTAAATAGCGGAATAGAAAATATGATCCCAAAAAAGTGTATGTATATCACACGTACACAACCACACTAGGCCCCAATTACTATTGTTTGTACCCCTAAAAGGCTAGGAGTAGGGGGAGTATGGAACAGGCAGCACCCTCAAACCTTCAGAAGTATGAGATGAACCTCAACAACTTGGAAAGGTGGATCTCTCTCACACGTACCAACACAGACTATCCCCCAATTTAACTGATCCCCAAAGGTTTTTGATTAAATAGCGGAATAGAAAATATGATCCCAAAAAAGTGTATGTATATCACACGTACACAACCACACTAGGCCCCAATTACTATTGTTTGTACCCCTAAAAGGCTAGGAGTAGGGGGAGTATGGAACAGGCAGCACCCTCAAACCTTCAGAAGTATGAGATGAACCCCAACAACTTGGAAAGGTGGATCTCTCTCACACGTACCAACACAGACTATCCCCCAATTTAACTGATCCCCAAAGGTTTTTGATTAAATAGCGGAATAGAAAATATGATCCCAAAAAAGTGTATGTATATCACACGTACACAACCACACTAGGCCCCAATTACTATTGTTTGTACCCCTAAAAGGCTAGGAGTAGGGGGAGTATGGAACAGGCAGCACCCTCAAACCTTCAGAAGTATGAGATGAACCTCAACAACTTGGAAAGGTGGATCTCTCTCACACGTACCAACACAGACTATCCCCCAATTTAACTGATCCCCAAAGGTTTTTGATTAAATAGCGGAATAGAAAATATGATCCCAAAAAAGTGTATGTATATCACACGTACACAACCACACTAGGCCCCAATTACTATTGTTTGTACCCCTAAAAGGCTAGGAGTAGGGGGAGTATGGAACAGGCAGCACCCTCAAACCTTCAGAAGTATGAGATGAACCCCAACAACTTGGAAAGGTGGATCTCTCTCACACGTACCAACACAGACTATCCCCCAATTTAACTGATCCCCAAAGGTTTTTGATTAAATAGCGGAATAGAAAATATGATCCCAAAAAAGTGTATGTATATCACACGTACACAACCACACTAGGCCCCAATTACTATTGTTTGTACCCCTAAAAGGCTAGGAGTAGGGGGAGTATGGAACAGGCAGCACCCTCAAACCTTCAGAAGTATGAGATGAACCCCAACAACTTGGAAAGGTGGATCTCTCTCACACGTACCAACACAGACTATCCCCCAATTTAACTGATCCCCAAAGGTTTTTGATTAAATAGCGGAATAGAAAATATGATCCCAAAAAAGTGTATGTATATCACACGTACACAACCACACTAGGCCCCAATTACTATTGTTTGTACCCCTAAAAGGCTAGGAGTAGGGGGAGTATGGAACAGGCAGCACCCTCAAACCTTCAGAAGTATGAGATGAACCCCAACAACTTGGAAAGGTGGATCTCTCTCACACGTACCAACACAGACTATCCCCCAATTTAACTGATCCCCAAAGGTTTTTGATTAAATAGCGGAATAGAAAATATGATCCCAAAAAAGTGTATGTATATCACACGTACACAACCACACTAGGCCCCAATTACTATTGTTTGTACCCCTAAAAGGCTAGATGAGGAGTAGGGGGAGTATGGAACAGGCAGCACCCTCAAACCTTCAGTATGAGATTGTGTTCACTGTACCCCACAAAGATTGAGTTCACTGCACCCCACAATGATTGTGTTCACTGCACCCCACAAAGATTGTGTTCACTGCACCTCACAAAGATTGTGTTCACTGTACCCCCCAAAGATTGTGTTCACTGCACCCCACAAAGATTCTGTTCACTGTACCCCACAAAGATTGTGTTCACTGCACCCCAAAAAGATTGTGTTCACTGCACCCCAAAAAGGATGTTGTTCACTGCACCCCAAAAAGGATGTTGTTCACTCCACCCCAAAAAGATTGTGTTCACTGCACCCCACAAAGATTGTGTTCACTGCACCCCAAAAAGATT
>NW_028120119.1:0-65000 GCF_965119305.1 Pelophylax lessonae
GTTTTCAGCCTTTTGAATCGAGACCGACTTGGCCATAGATTGGGCAGCCAGCCACAACCTCTGAGTATCATCTGACGGGTCCCTAACATAAGTTTCCTCTGTTCTAGTCACTGCGTCCAACACAGTATTCTCCCATTGCCTGGTGTCCGTTTTAATGACATTAACCGTACGTATAAACGGACCTCCCATGAATGCCTTAGCCGCATCCCACACCACCCCCACCTCTGCGGATTCCAAATTGTCAGCAAAAAGGACGTTAGTTTGGGTGGCAGGGGATCAGGACTAGGAAAGAGCGTCAGCCAGAATGCATTGAGTTTCCAAAGGGATTTTCCCGCCACGACCACCAGAGGCAGTAGCGAACCATTACCCAGCCCCAGATCTATCCTAGACAATCCCGAGTGTGACGCCGAGAAGCATGAAAACTTTCGTACCTCAGGGTGGCCCATCCTCCAGACATCTGTCAGTCCGAGTTCACCCACCAACCGAGCAAGGGGCATAGCCCCCTCGGCCAGCATAGGTCCACAGGAGTGAGAGGAAAACCTATCCCAGGCAGAGTCAAGTACAGCAGTAAAGTCCCCCAACATCAGCAGGGGCACATCAGGAAGTTGAGCAATATGTGGCATGATAAGTTTAAGCACCCCTGCAGAATACGGGGGGGGGGGGCACAAGTACACACCTAAGGCTTGCTAGTTGGCAGGATAAAACAAACCGGCCCTCAGGGTCAATCACAGACTTTGAGCATAGAAACCGTACCCCCTTCTTAATCAAAATACACACTCCTCTTGAATAAGTGGAGTAAACAGAGTGGAACTGGTGACTAAATACGCTAGGAGCTAGACACGGGGAAGTGGAAGGAGACATATGGGTCTCCTGCAGGCAAACCACATCTGCCTGCAGGCGTTTGATGGTGCGGAGCACCGCCGTCCTCTTTACCGGGCTGCCGAGGCCCCGCACATTCCAGGACATCACACAAATATTATCAGCCATAGTCAAAATGTAGCCATACACGGAGCGTCAGGCAACCCGGCCAGGGAGGCGAAAGAGGGCACCCAGAAAGGGTGAACCCACTACACCCCATCAGCACAGCCCAGCTATATAGAGAGAGCAACAGGAGTAGTCGCCCAGCCCACACAGTACCGGTGCAGCCCCAGCATAGAGAACAGTCAATAGGAACATCCACAGCATAGGGTAAAATAATAGCAGTAGAGCGACAAAGTACATGCAGGAAAAGCAAAAATCGAACCAAAGTCCAGGACCAGAAAAAAGGCAAAAAGGGGGGAACAAAAAGGCAATACACGTCTGCCACGTGTGGGGGAAGGGACGAGTCAATAGGGCATGTCCAGTCACGACCAAGGGGGGGAAACCGGAGAGGGACCACTGATACCAGTCTCCTCAAAATTAGCAACCATGTGAGAGGTAGCAACCATTAGTGCAGCAGAAGAGCTCCCATCATAACAGGAAAAGTGTGTGTAACATCAAGTGCCAAGTATAGGCAGGAGAACCGAAAGGATCCATGACCGGCCGAAAAGAGTACAAAAGTTCCAAAAAGTAGAAACGATCCTCAAAGGTCTTCTCGCCTGGGGGAAGTGGCCGCCCGCAGGGCCCCACCATTAGCATCCAGCCATTGAAGAGCAGCAGAAGGCTTATCAAAGAACAACACCTCATCCCGGGCCACCACCCGGAGCCTGGAAGGGTACAGCATAGCGTATTGAACATTCAAGTCCCGCAATCTCCTCTTGACCTCTACGAATTTTGCACGCTGTTTCTGCACCACCGAAGAGTAATTGGGAAACAGGGAGATCCTTGAGTTGTCAATCTTGAGCCTCCCCTGCATTCCCCTGGCTTTAGTAATTGAGGAATTTGAAGATGAAAGTGCGCGGGGGGGGGGGGGGCTCCAGGAGGAAGAGGTCGCATAGGCACCCTATGAGCACGTTCCACCGAAAACATGGAAGTAAAGGATTCTTGCTCAAAAGTAGAGAGCAGCCATTGTTCAAAGAAAGCCACAGGATCTTCACCTTCCGCCCGCTCAGGGATCCCAATTGCTCTGATATTACTCCGTCTCATCCTATTCTCCAAGTCATCCAGACGTGCAGCTTGATGGGCTGAGAGCAGGGCAGTATGTTTCACTTCCCTTTGCAAAGGCGCCATGTCATCCTCCAGGGAGCTGACCCTGCCTTCCACTGCCACTGTCCTCTCCCTCAATTTCTGCATATCATGCCTCATGAACGATATCTCAGACTTGACCCCCTTTAACTCCGCTGTCAGGGCCGTAATTGAGGTGGTACAGGTGGTAACCGCAGCCATAATGTCCCGCATAAGGCAGCCTGTTTGCCAATTACTGCAATTAGTCTGCTCTAGGTTAACCCTTTAGATTGCAGATTCATGACAGCACATCAGTGTGCTCAGGAAGCATTCCTAACAGCGGCCAATACGGAAGGCTTCGTTATATACCCGCAGCAGCACGGGCACCAACTGTTCAGCGTATCGGCTGTAAACCTCCGATGGGATACCATCAGCCCCCGGAGATTTACCAGGCTTAGTAGATTTCAAGGCCGCATAAAGTTCGTTTTCCGTAAGGGGGGCCCCAAGCACAGCCACGTCCCAGGCAGACAGAGAAGGCAAATCGCAGGAAGCCAAAAAAATCATCAATTTCTCGTGAGTCAGCCGAGATCTTAGAGGAGTAAAGATCAGCAAAAAACTTCCCAAGTACTCTCCGTATGTCAGCCGTGGCATGCCAGAGCACCCCCTGAGGATCCTTAATCTGGGGTATAAATGCCGCAGGCTGCCGCGAGCGAACCAGCATGGCCAACATATGACCCGTGTTTTCTCCCTTCTCAAAATACCTCTGCTGCAAGAAGAAGCGCTTGTTTTCAGCCTTTTGAATCGAGACCGACTTGGCCATAGATTGGGCAGCCAGCCACGACCTCTGAGTATCATCTGACGGGTCCCTAACATAAGTTTCCTCCGCTCTAGTCACTGCGTCCAACACAGTATTCTCCCATTGCCTGGTGTCCGTTTTAATGGCATTAACCGTACGTATAAACTGACCTCCCATGAATGCCTTAGCCGCATCCCACACCACCCCCACCTCTGCGGATTCCAAATTGTCAGCAAAAAAGGACGTTAGTTTGGGTGGCAGGGGATCAGGACTAGGAAAGAGCGTCAGCCAGAATGCATTGAGTTTCCAAAGGGATTTCCCCGCCACGACCACCATAGGCAGTAGCGAACCATTACCCAGCTCCAGATCTATCTTAGACAATCCCAAGTGTGACGCCGAGAAGCACGAAAACTTTCGTACCTCAGGGTGGCCCATCCTCCAGACATCTGTCAGTCCGAGTTCACCCACCAACCGAGCAAGGGGCGTAGCCCCCCCGGCCAGCATGGGTCCACCGGAGTGAGAGGAAAACCTATCCCAGGCAGAGTCAAGTACAGCAGTAAAGTCCCCCAACATCAGCAGGGGCACATCAGGAAGTTGAGCAATATGTGGCACGATAAGTTTAAGTACCCCTGCAGAATACAGGGGGGGCACAAGTACACACCTAAGGCTTGCTAGTTGGCAGGATAAAACAAACCGGCCCTCAGGGTCAATCACAGACTTTGAGCATAGAAACCGTACCCCCTTCTTAATCAAAATACACACCCCTCTCGAATAAGTGGAGTAAACAGAGTGGAACTGGTGACTAAATACGCTAGGAGCTAGACACAGGGAAGTGGAAGGAGACATATGGGTCTCCTGCAGGCAAACCACATCTGCCTGCAGGTGTTTGATGGTGCGGAGCACCGCCGTCCTCTTTACCGGGTTGCCGAGGCCCCGCACATTCCAGGACATCACACAAATATTATCAGCCATAGTCAAAATGTAGCCATACACGGAGCGTCAGGCAACCCGGCCAGGGAGGTGAAAGAGGGCACCCAGAAAGGGTGAACCCACTACACCCCATCAGCACAGCCCAGCTATATAGAGAGAGCAACAGGAGTAGTCGCCCAGCCCACACAGTACCGGTGCAGCCCCAGCATAGAGAACAGTCAATAGGAACATCCACAGCATAGGGTAAAATAATAGCAGTAGAGCGACAAAGTACATGCAGGAAAAGCAAAAATCGAACCAAAGTCCAGGACCAGAAAAAAGGCAAAAAGGGGGGAACAAAAAGGCAATACACGTCTGCCACGTGTGGGGGAAGGGACGAGTCAATAGGGCATGTCCAGTCACGACCAAGGGGGGGGAAACCGGAGAGGGACCACCGATGCCAGTGTAGTCTCCTCAAAATTAGCAACCATGTGAGAGGTAGCAACCATTAGTGCAGCAGAAGAGCTCTCATCATAACAGGAAAAGTGTGTGTAATATCAAGTGCCAGGTATAGGCAGGAGAACCGAAAGGATCCATGACCGGCCGAAAAGAGTAGAAAAGTTCCAAAAAGTAGAAACGATCCTCAAAGGTCTTCTCGCCTGGGGGAAGTGGCCGCCCGCAGGGCCCCACCATTAGCATCCAGCCATTGAACAGCAGCAGAAGGCTTGTCAAAGAACAACACCTCATCCCGGACCACCACCCGGAGCCTGGAAGGGTACAGCATAGCGTATTGAACATTCAAGTCCCGCAATCTCCACTTGACCTCTACGAATTTCGCACGCTGTTTCTGCACCACCGCAGAGTAATCGGGGAACAGGGAGATCCTTGAGTTGTCAATCTTGAGCCTCCCCTGCATTCCCCTGGAATTGAGGAATTTGAAGATGAAAGTGCGCGGGGGGGGGGGCTCCAGGAGGAAGAAGTCGCATAGGCACCCTATGAGCACGTTCCACTGAAAACATGGAAGTAAAGGATTCTTGCCCAAAAGTAGAGAGCAGCCATTTTTCAATGAAAGCCACAGGATCTTTACCTTCCGCCCGCTCAAGGATCCCAATTGCTCTATATTACTCCATCTCATCCTATTCTCCAAGTCATCCAGACGTGCAGCTTGCTGGGCTGAGAGCAGGGCAGTATGTTTCACTTCCCTTTGCAAAGGCGCCATGTCATCCTCCAGGGAGCTGACCCTGCCTTCCACTGCCACTGTCCTCTCCCTCAATTTCTGCATATCATGTCTCATGAACGATATCTCAGCCTTGACCACCTTTAACTCCGCTGTCAGGGCCGTAATTGAGGTGGTACAGGTGGTAACCGCAGCCATAATGTCCCGCAACGTGGGTTCTGTGTCCGGGGTAGGAGATGATTGCCTCAGGGCCTGGTCTGCATCTGCTGCCTCCCAATCAGCAAACTGGCGGGAGAGATCCCCTAAGGGAACAGTGTCATCCGTGTCTGAATGCGACCCCGGTGAGCCGGATCGATGGTCCTCAGATAGAGTTTGGGGGTCCCGGGCAGCAGGCTTAGCAAAAAGCTTTTGAGCAGCCTCCAGATATGTTGCCTTCTGTGCTGCGCGCTGCGAGGCGCCGCCAACTTGGATCGGGCCGGCCTGTGCGGATTTCCCTCTTTACCCTTCTTAGACATGACGGAGAGAAGATGGAGGACTCACAGGGTGATCACCGCACTCCAGGGAACACAGGGCTAAGGAGTTACACAGGATAACTACCAGGATCAACAGCGGAGCTCACAGCATGCACGTCCGCTCACACCCGCAGCTCGGCCACGCCCCCCTGAAAAAAATTTAGTCAAAACGACTGTATTTTTGTCTTTTAGAGTCTTAAAAGGCTTGTAGGCTTTTTAGACACTTGAAAACCAAAATAGAGTAATTTTGACCAAAAAAAAAATGTTTTCAGGCTATTGGTTACCACATGCAGTTATCTTGTCTAAAAAGCGGCTGTTTAAGACTCTAAAAGACGAAAAGATGAAAATTTTGACAAAAAAAAATCAGACCTTTGGTGACCAAATGTAGTTATTTTGACTAAAAAAGGCTTTTTAGACACTTGGAGACCAAAATAATGTAATTTTGACCAAAATTTTTTTTTCAGGCCATTGGTTTACCAAATGCAGTTATCTGGTCTAAAACCGGCGTTTTAAGACTCTAAAAGCTGAAAATACAGTCATTTTGACTAAAACATTTTTTCAAGATCTTTGGTGATCAAATGCAGTTATTCTGACTAAAAAAGGCTTTTTTGACACTTGGAGACCAAAACAGAGTCATTTTGATCAAAAACATATTTTTCAGGCCATTGGAGACCAAATGCAATTATCTTGTCTAAAACAAGCGTTTTAAGACTATAAAAGACAAAAATACAGTCATTTTGACTAAATTATTTTTCAGACCTTTGGTTATCAAATTCAGTTATATTGACTAAAAAAGGCTTTTTAGACACTTGAAAAACCAAAATAGAGTCATTTTGACCAAAAAGATTTTTCAGGCCATTGGTTACAAAATGCAATTATCTTGTCTAAAACCGGCTTTTTAAGACTCTAAAAGGTGAAAATACAGTCTTTTTGACTAAAAACAATTTTCAGACCTTTGGTGACCAAATGCAGTTATTTTGACGAATAAAGGCTTTTTAGACACTTGGAGACCAAATTAGAGTCATTTTGACCAAAAACTTTTTCAGGCCATTGTAGACCAAATGCAGTTATCTTGTCTAAAACAAGCGTTTTAAGACTCTAAAAGACGAAAATATTCATTTTGACCAAAAACATTTTTTCAGGCTATTGGTTACCACATGCAGTTATCTTGAAAGCCAACGAATAAAGGAAAAGCCAAAAGCCTACAGCACCTAGTATTCCCAGGTGGTCTCCCATCCAGGTACTAACCCGTAGGGATGATCGAACGGTTTGGGTCGACCATCGGTTCGACCCGAACATTGGGTGTTCGAAATTCGGCCGAATTCCGAACTTTTTGCGGTAAAAGTTCGGAATTCGGCCACCAGAACCGCCCAAAATGCACTGGTACAGGAACTTGGCTTTAAAAGCCCGTGATTGGCCCAGAAACATCAACAAAAGCCAATGAGGGGGCAGGAGTCTTCTGGGAACGTGATTGGAGTGACTACGGAGACCAGGTTCCAATCAGAAGTGAATACGCCCCACAGTATATAAGATAGCCCCGCCTAACCCATAGCACAGTGATACAGAGTCTGTTGAAGAGAGTGGAAGCATTTCTCTTACTCCTGCTTTGCTACACTATGTTTTCTGCATAGGTGAGTGCTTCTAAAGCTCCATATAGCAGAATTGCATTCAGCTTACAGCCAGTCTGTTTAGTTAGAAATACAGCGATTGTGCTGGTTTTTTGAGTTAGAAAAAAAAATAAAAATTAAAGGGACAGTGTCAGTCTTCTGCTGTATGGAGCTGTTCTTTTAGTGTGAGGAAAGGGATATCTAGTGTAGTTAGGGAACTTTGTACCACAGTAGTTAGATGTAATAATCTAGTTTCTGTAGGGAAAGTGAAAGTGAAAGTGTGAGGGTTCTGTGTAGTGAGCACGTTCCACAGTGCTGATATATCTACAGCAGGTATACGTGTTTGCTAGTCAGCAAAATACATTGCCTCAGTGACAACTTAATGCCTGTTCTTGAAAGCGTTAGGTCCACTGTGCAAAAGGCTTTGCAACTGTGCGTGACACGCATCTGCTGTGCTGTATTCAGCGACATCTGTGGGTCGCATAGCAGTGTGCGTTTTTCACTGCACAGAGTTGCCAACGCCTCAGTGACAAATATGCCAGGTAGACCAAGAAAAGGCATACGTGGCCCTGCTGCGGAAAGGGGCACAGCTTCTAGGGTGTCTAGAGGCAGGGGTGGACGTGGTGGTCAGTCCTCAGCCAGGCCACCATTTGCATTGTTCTCCGGCAGTGGCCAAGCTATACGTCCACAGTACATACAGGAGGTGGTGGACTATAATACCAAACCCTCATCATCGGCATCATCTGCAACTACAGTGACCCAGGCAGAGAAAAGTGGTCAGACTTCTGCAGTTGGCAGAACAAATAGAGATGAGTCCATGTCCACCTCACGTCCTCCCTTAGACCCAACTTCAGACATGGCAGAGGAGTCAGCTGAGCTGTTTGACCACAGTGTCGGCCATCTACTCCAGCCTGATGCTCAGTCCTTTATGGAGTCTGATGTTGGGTCTGAGGTTGAGGAGGAGGCAGAGCAAGCAAGAGGGGAGAGCAGATGGCCCGCTCCATCTAAGGCCGCACCTGTTGTCTCCCGGGCCACTATACACACCTCTCCTTGATGGGCCTTTTTTGAGACATCCCATGCAGACCGAACAGTTGCAATCTGCAAGATTTGTCAGAAGGGTATAAAACGTGGCAAAAATTTCAACCACCTGGGTACAAGCTGCCTAAACAGGCATTTGACAACCCACCACTTGGCCTGTTGGCAGGAGCATTTGAAGAACCCACAAAAGGGCCAAAGATCGGTCAGTCGGCCTCCTAGTCCTCCTCGCGCTGCTCCTCGTGCTCCACCTGCACATCAGTCTATTCCTGGCCCTGCTATAGTCACTCGTCACCTGTTGGCAGCCTCCATTGACAGGGATGATGATATAGCAGGCATTGTCGCATCTACCTCCAGCACACCACCAGCTGTAACATCTAGACGCCAAATTTTGATTCCACACATGCTGGAACGAAAAAAAATGTATACTCCCCGTCACCCACATACCCAGCATCTAAACAGTAGTTTGGCAAAACTACTGGCTCTGCAACTGTTACCATTTAACCTGGTAGAGTCTGCTCCCTTCCGTGACTTTGCAAAATGTGCAGTTCCACAGTGGCAGGTGCCAAGTCGGCATTACTTTGCCCGTAAGGCCCTGCCATCCCTATACCAACATGTGGAAGGCAATGTAGTGTCGTCCCTGGCCACGTCAGTCAGCCGTAAGATACACCTGACGGCTGACACTTGGTCAAGCAAACATGGGCAGGGACGGTACATTTCTGTCACTGCTCATTGGGTGACACTGCTTGCCAGCGGAAGGGATTGTAGCCAGAGCTCGGTGCTGCAGCCAGGTTGCCCCCACGTCTGCAAACAGCTGGTGGTGTCGCTGATCTGGGTAGATCGATCACTTCTACCCCCTTCTGCTCCTCCTACTCATCCTCCTCCATGCCCTCCTCTGCAGAATGGTCCTTTGAATATGATGAGGTACTACTTAAGCGTTCAAAGGGCTATTCTATGTCTCAGGCCAAAAGGTGTCACGCAGTGCTGCAGCTTGTGTGTCTAGGGGACAGGCAGCATACTGCCCCTGAGATTCTTGGGGCTCTGCAGGCACAGGCCCAGAGGTGGTTGACACCACGCCAGCTGCAGCCAGGGATGGTGGTTACCGATAATGGGTCAAACCTCCTGGCCGCCCTTCATCAGGGAAAGTTGACCCATGTGCTATGCCTGGCGCATGTCCTGAATCTCGTGGTACAGCGGTTTTTGAACCGGGAATGCAGGATGTGCTAAGGATGGCAAGAAGGGTGTGCAATCACTTCAGGCGGTCGTACAGTGCCACTGCACGTTTGGCCGAAGTGCAGCACGAGTTTCACCTGCCGGTACACCGCCTCGTCTGTGACATGCCCACCCGCTGGAACTCCACCTTGGCTATGCTGCAGCGCCTGTACATGCATACGAATTTCAATGAATATGAATGAATATCAATGAATATCTCAATGAATATCTCTGCGAGTACAGCACCAGCACTGGCTCAGCGCGCCTGGGCTTCTTTTCACCACGGCAGTGGCTTTTGATTAAGGATGCATGTGCTGTCCTCTCGGGATTTGAGGAGTCCACAAGGATGGTCAGCCGGGACAGCGCATGCATCAGTGACACCCTACCGGTACTGTTTTTGTTGGAGCACACTCTGCATGGCATTATGGACAGGGCCCTGGAGGCAGAGCAGCAGGAGGAAGAGGAGGACTTCCTTGCCTCTCAAGGCCCCCTTTATCCTGAGAATCCTGACCCCATTATGCCTAGCTCCCAGAGGCCCGAGCAGGATCCAGGGGTGGAAGAGGAGGAGGACGATTCTTCGGGAACTTTTGCAGGCTTTGAGGAGGAGGAGGAGGAAGACATGCGGCAATCTGCAAGGCCTAGTTTGACTCCCTCGATGGTGGAGATGGATTTTGCTGCATGTTAGTACCAGGTCGCAGTCCTCAGGATCGCCCCACCAGGAGGTGAGCAAGCCAGGGTCCAGTAGCAGATACAGCAGGTCAGGATCAAGCAGAAGCGTAGTCTAGGAATAGCCAAAGGTCAGTAACAAGTAGTTGCAGGTCGGGATTAGGCAAAAGCATAGTCGAGGAACAAGCCAAGTGTCGATAATGGATGGTAGCAAAGATACGGATGGCAGCAGGAGAGACAAGCGAGATATCGGCTGTTGAAGGCACAATATTCTGCCAACCAGGAAGTGCAAAGACGTGGCTTAAAACCGGAAGTTCATGGGAGGAACAAAGGGTTCAAAGTTCAAGGTTCAAGGCATTAAAGATTCACAGCAGGGTCATTCAAGGATTTGTCCAAGGAGCTGTCCAGCATTCCAGGTGGCTCAGCAAGTAGAGTCATTGGCAGACACACTGGAGGTCCCAGGTTCAAGTTGGGGTCCTGACATTGTGAAAATACACCTGTTAATTATATGCACATTTAAAGAGACAGCACCTTTTTTAAAAAAAACTCTAATCTTGTTCCCAGTGCACTGCATTATGTCCCCATCATACACATTGGCTGTGCAGTTGATTAGGAGCAAAAGAAAGGCACGGTTGAGCAAAAAAGTCATTTTTGAAGGTTTGGCATGCTATAATTCTGGTTCTGGACATGCTACAGAGCTGAAACGTCACAGGTACACTTTTTAGACCCCACAGACACAAAATCCAAAGAAATCTTTTTTTTTCCCAATAATTTTTTCAATAATTGGCTCTCTATCAAAAACGACAATTTTTAAGAACTTTTTTTGTGTGATTAATAGTCCCTGGGGCATGACCCAGAACCCTAGGCACTTTTTAGGGGCATTTATTGGGTTTTAGGGCTTCAAAATTGTGTTTTTTAATTACCGAAGTTCGGGTCCCATTGATTTCAATGGGGTTCTGGAATCTGAACCGAACTTTCGGGAAATTCGGGTCTTCTGGTTGAACCAAACTTTTCAAAAGTTCGATCATCCCTAGTAACCAGGCCCGACCCTGGTTATCTTCCGAAATCTGATGAGATCAGGCGCATTCAGGGTGATGTGGCCATAGGCGATTATCACTGCCACCCTCGACCACTTTGAACTTGCCCATGGCAAGATGGCACCTCAGGAGAAACAAAAAGAAAGCCAACGAATAAAGGAAAAGCCAAAAGCCTACAGCACCTGATATTCCCAGGAGGTCTCCCATCCAGGTACTAACCAGGCCCGACCCTGCTTAGCTTCCAAAATCAGACGAGATCGGGCGCGTTGAGGGTGATGTGGCCATAGGCAATTGTCACTCTCACCTTCGACCCCTTTGAACTTGCTCATGGCAAGATGGCACCTCAGGAGAAACAAAAAGAAAGCCAACGAATAAAGGAAAAGCCAAAAGCCTACAGCACCTGGTATTCCCAGGCGGTCTCCCATTCAGGTACTAACCAGGCCCGACCCTGCTTAGCTTCCGAGATCAGATGAGATCGGGCGTGTTCAGGGTGATGTGGCCATAAGCAATCACCACTGCCACCCGCGACCCCTTTGAACTTGGCAATGGCAAGATGGCACCTCAGGAGAAACAAAAAGAAAGCCAACGAATAAAGGAAAAGCCAAAATGCTACAGCACCCTGTATTCCCAGGCGGTCTCGCATCCAGGTACAAACCAGGCCCGACCCTGCTTAGCTTCTGAGATCAGATGAGATCGGGCGTGTTAAGGGTGATGTGGCCATAGGCGATCACCACTGCCACCCTCGACTCCTTTGAACTTGGCCATGGCAAGATGGCACCTCAGGAGAAACAAAAATAAAGCCAACGAATAAAGGAAAAGCCAAAAGCCTACAGCACCTGGATTTCCCAAGCGGTCTCCCATCCAGGTACTAACCAGGCCCAACCCTGCTTAGCTTCCAAAATCAGACACGTTCAGGGTGATGTGGTCGTAGGCTATCACCACTGCCACTTTCGACCCCTTTGAACCCCTTTGAACTTGGTAATGGCAAGATGGCACCTCAGGAGAAACAAAAATAAAGCCAACGAATAAAGGAAAAGCCAAAATCCTACAACACCTGGTAATCCCAGGCGGTCTCCCATCCAGAAGTAAGTGTTGGCCTGTATAGGCCCCAAAAATTAGCCCACATGGGTTTAACTGACAGCTAAGAACGAAGTATTTTGTGGCTGAAGGTAAGTGTCAGGTATACCCATGTGGGCTAATTTCTGGTGCCTTTTATGGCCGACACTTACTTCTGTATCCTGTGAATGCCTAATGTACATTTAGCCACAGAATACTACGTTCTTAGCAGTCAGGTAAACCCATGTGAGCTAATTTTTGGGGCCTATAGAGGCCGACACTTACTTCTGTATACTGTGTGAATGCCTAATGTACCTCCAGCCATCAAATACTACGTTCTCTGCTGCCGGTTAAACCCATGTGAGCTAATTTTTTTGGGCCTATACAGGCTGACACCTACTTCTGTATACGGTGTGAATGCCTGATTTACCTCTAGCCATCCAATAATATGTTCTTTGCTGTCAGTTAAACTCATGTGAGCTAATTTTTGGTTCTAAACAGGCTGACACTTACTTCTGTATACTGGAAATGCCTAATGTACCTCCAGCCATCAAATACACTAGGTTCTTTGCTGTCAGTTAAAACCATGTGAGCTAATTTTTGGGGCCTATACAGGCCGACACTTCTGTATACTGTGAATGCCTAATGTACTTCCAGCCATATAATACAGTACGTTCTTTGCTGTCAGTTAAACCCATGTGAGCTAATTTTTGGGGCCTATACAGGCTGACACTTAATTCTGTATCCTGTGAATGCCTAATGTACCTTCAGCCACAGAATACTACGATCTTAGCTGTCAGTTAAACCCATGTGGGCTAGTTTTTGGGGACTATACAGGCCGACACATACTTCTGTATCCTGTGAATGCCTAATGTACCTTCAGCCACCAAATAATACATTATTAACTGTCAGGTAAACCCATGTGAGCTAATTTCTGGGGCCTATACATGCCGACACTTACTTCTGTATACTGTGTGAATGCCTAATGTACCTCTAGCCATCAAATGCTATGTTCTTAGTTGTCAGGTAAACTGATGTGGGCTAATTTTTGTGGCCTTTTACGGCCGACACCTACTTCTGTATCCCGTGAATGCCTAATGTACCTTCAGCCACAGAATACTACATTCTTAACTATCAATTAAACCCATGTGGGCTAATTTTTGGGGCCTATACAGACACTTACTTCTGTACCCTGTGAATGCCTAATATACCTTCAGCCACCAAGTACTACATTCTTAGCTGTTAGGTAAACCCATGTGGGCTAATTTTTAGGGCCTTTTATGGCCAACACTTACTTCTGTATCCTGTGAATGCCTAATGTACCTTCAGCCACCAAATACTACATTCTTAGCTGTTAGGTAAACCCATGTGGGCTAATTTTTGGGGCCTTTTACGGCCGACACATATTCTTTGCACTGGCACTTTATTTTGCACATATCTTAAAAGTTACCCCACGGTCTGGATACACTGTTGGTTTTACTTTATATATAAACGGTAGCGCCGTTTACAACTACCTCCCCCCCCCCCATATGATACTTGACCCCTAATGTTTTAGGGGTTGGTTGGTGGCTGCAACCTATTTTTATGCAATAAAGTCTCTGAGAATGTATCCATAGCGCTGGTCTTTCTCCTCACCTGCATTTCATTTTACGGCCGACACTTACTTCTGTATTCTGTGAATGAAAAAAAACTTTTAGTCAAAAGGACTATTTTTGTAATTTAGAGTCTTAAAAAGCCGGTTTTAGACAAGATAACTGCATTTTGCTCTCCAATGGCCTGAAAATTTTTTTGGTCAAAATGACTCTTTGGTAACCGATTGCCTGAAAAAATGTTTTTGGTCAAAATGACTCTATTTTGGTCTCCAAGTGTCTAAAAGGCACTTTTTAGTCAAAATAACTACGTTTGGTCACCAAAGGTCTGAAAAAAATTTTTAGTCAAAATGATTGTATTTTTGTCTATTAGAGTCTTAAAAAGCCGGTTTTGGACATGATAATTGCATTTGGTAACCAATCGCCTGAAACATTTGTTTGGGTCAAAATGACTCTATTTTGGTCTCCAAGTGTCTAAAAAGCCTTTCTTAGTCAAAATAACTGCATTTGGTCACCAAAGGTCTGAAAACCTTTTTTAGCCAAAATTACTGTATTTTTGTCTTTTAGAGTCTTAAAAAGCTTGTTTTAGACAAGATAATTGCATTTCGTTACCAGTGATCTGAAAACATTTTTTTGGTCAAAATGACTCTATTTTGGTCTCCAAGTGTCTAAAAAGCCCTTTTTAGTCAATATAACTGCATTTGGTCACCAAAGGTCTGAAAAAAATTTAGTCAAAATGATTGTATTTTTGTCTATTAGAGTCTTAAAAAGCCGGTTTTGGACAAGATAATTGCATTTGGTAACCAATCGCCTGAAACATTTGTTTGGGTCAAAATGACTCTATTTTGGTCTCCAAGTGTCTAAAAAGCCATTCTTAGTCAAAATAACTGCATTTGGTCACCAAAGGTCTGAAACTATGTTTTAGCCAAAATGACTGTATTTTTGTCTTTTAGAGAAACACCGCTTTTAGACAAGATAAACTACATTTGGTAACCAATGGCCTGAAATAATGTTCTTGGTCAAAATGACTCTATTTAGGTCTCCAAGTGTCTAAAAAGCCCTTTTTAGTTCAAATAACTACGTTTGGTCACCAAAGGTCTGAAAAACTATTTTAGCCAAAATGACTGTATTTTTGTCTTTTAGAGTCTCAAAACTCCGTATTTAGACAAGATAACTGCATTTGGTAACCAATGGCCTGAAAAAATGTTTTTGGTCAAAATGACTCTATTTTGATCTCCAAGTGTCTAAAAAGCCCTTTTTAGTTCAAATAACTAAGTTTGGTCACCAAAGGTCTGAAAAACTATTTTAGCCAAAATGACTGTATTTTTGTCTTTTAGAGTCTTAGAACGCCGGTTTTAGACAAGATAAACTACATTATGTAACCAATGGCCTGAAAAAAATGTTTTTGGTCAAAATGACTCTATTTTGGTCTCCAAGTGTCTAAAAAGCACTTTTTAGTCAAAATAACTACGTTTGGTCACCAAAGGTCTGAAAACCTTTTTTTAGCCAAATTGACTGTATTTTTGTCTTTTAGAGTCTTAAAAAGCCGGTTTTAGACAAGATAATTGCATTTCGTTACCAGTGATCTGAAAACATTTTTTTGGACAAAATGACTCTATTTTGGTCTCCAAGTGTCTAAAAAGCCCTTTTTAGTCAAAATAACTGCATTTGGTCACAAAAGGTCTGAAAAATTTTTTTGTCAAAATGATTGTATTTTCGTCTATTAGAGTCTTAAAAAGCCGGTTTTGGACAAGATAAATGCATTTGGTAACCAATCGCCTGAAACATTTGTTTGGGTCAAAATGGCTCTATTTTGGTCTCCAAGTGTCTAGAAAGCCTTTTTTATTCATAATAACTGCATTTGGTCACCAAAGGTCTGAAAAACTTTTTAGCCATAATGACTGTATTTTTGTCTTTTAGAGTCTTAAAAAGCCGGTTTTAGACAAGATAATTGCATTTCGTTACCAGTGATCTGAAAACATTTTTTTGGACAAAATGACTCTATTTAGGTCTCCAAGTGTCTAAAAAGCCCTTTTTATTCAAAATAACAGCATTTGGTCACCAAAGGTCTGAAATAAAAATTTAGTCAAAATGACTGTATTTTCGTCTATTAGAGTCTTAAAAAGCCGGATTTAGACAAGATAATTGCATTTGGTAACCAACCACCTGAAACATTTGTTTGGGTCTCCAAGTGTCTAAAAAGCATTTTTTTTGCATTTGATCACCAAAGGTCTGAATTTTTTTTTAATATTTATTGAGTATAAACAGTACACTGAATAAATAACATGAACGGTAGACATAATCAGTTACAGAACCAGTGTTCGGAAAAATACAAATACAACTGGTAACGAAATGCAATTATCTTGTCTAAAACAAGCTTTTTAAGACTCTAAAAGACAAAAATACAGTAATTTTGGCTAAAAAAGGTTTTCAGACCTTTGGTGACCAAATGCAGTTATTTTGACTAAGAAAGGCTTTTTAGACACTTGGAGACCAAAATAGAGTCATTTTGACCCAAACAAATGTTTCAGGCGATTGGTTACCAAATGCAATTATCATGTCCAAAACCGGCTTTTTAAGACTCTAATAGACAAAAATACAATCATTTTGACTAAAAATTTTTTTCAGACCTTTGGTGACCAAACGTAGTTATTTTGACTAAAAAGTGCTTTTTAGACACTTGGAGACCAAAATAGAGTCATTTTGACCAAAAACATTTTTTCAGGCAATCGGTTACCAAAGAGTCATTTTGACCAAAAAAATTTTCAGGCCATTGGAGAGCAAAATGCAGTTATCTTGTCTAAAACCGGCTTTTTAAGACTCTAAATTACAAAAATAGTCCTTTTGACTAAAAGTTTTTTTTCATTCACAGAATACAGAAGTAAGTGTCGGCCGTAAAATGAAATGCAGGTGAGGAGAAAGACCAGCGCTATGGATACATTCTCAGAGACTTTATTGCATAAAAATAGGTTGCAGCCACCAACCAACCCCTAAAACATTAGGGGTCAAGTATCATATGGGGGGGGGGGAGGTAGTTGTAAACGGCGCTACCGTTTATATATAAAGTAAAACCAACAGTGTATCCAGACCGTGGGGTAACTTTTAAGATATGTGCAAAATAAAGTGCCAGTGCAAAGAATATGTGTCGGCCGTAAAAGGCCCCAAAAATTAGCCCACATGGGTTTACCTAACAGCTAAGAATGTAGTATTTGGTGGCTGAAGGTACATTAGGCATTCACAGGATACAGAAGTAAGTGTTGGCCATAAAAGGCCCTAAAAATTAGCCCACATGGGTTTACCTAACAGCTAAGAATGTAGTACTTGGTGGCTGAAGGTATATTAGGCATTCACAGGGTACAGAAGTAAGTGTCTGTATAGGCCCCAAAAATTAGCCCACATGGGTTTAATTGATAGTTAAGAATGTAGTATTCTGTGGCTGAAGGTACATTAGGCATTCACGGGATACAGAAGTAGGTGTCGGCCGTAAAAGGCCACAAAAATTAGCCCACATCAGTTTACCTGACAACTAAGAACATAGCATTTGATGGCTAGAGGTACATTAGGCATTCACACAGTATACAGAAGTAAGTGTCGGCATGTATAGGCCCCAGAAATTAGCTCACATGGGTTTACCTGACAGTTAATAATGTATTATTTGGTGGCTGAAGGTACATTAGGCATTCACAGGATACAGAAGTATGTGTCGGCCTGTATAGTCCCCAAAAACTAGCCCACATGGGTTTAACTGACAGCTAAGATCGTAGTATTCTGTGGCTGAAGGTACATTAGGCATTCACAGGATACAGAATTAAGTGTCAGCCTGTATAGGCCCCAAAAATTAGCTCACATGGGTTTAACTGACAGCAAAGAACGTACTGTATTATATGGCTGGAAGTACATTAGGCATTCACAGTATACAGAAGTGTCGGCCTGTATAGGCCCCAAAAATTAGCTCACATGGTTTTAACTGACAGCAAAGAACCTAGTGTATTTGATGGCTGGAGGTACATTAGGCATTTCCAGTATACAGAAGTAAGTGTCAGCCTGTTTAGAACCAAAAATTAGCTCACATGAGTTTAACTGACAGCAAAGAACATATTATTGGATGGCTAGAGGTAAATCAGGCATTCACACCGTATACAGAAGTAGGTGTCAGCCTGTATAGGCCCAAAAAAATTAGCTCACATGGGTTTAACCGGCAGCAGAGAACGTAGTATTTGATGGCTGGAGGTACATTAGGCATTCACACAGTATACAGAAGTAAGTGTCGGCCTCTATAGGCCCCAAAAATTAGCTCACATGGGTTTACCTGACTGCTAAGAACGTAGTATTCTGTGGCTAAATGTACATTAGGCATTCACAGGATACAGAAGTAAGTGTCGGCCATAAAAGGCACCAGAAATTAGCCCACATGGGTATACCTGACACTTACCTTCAGCCACAAAATACTTCGTTCTTAGCTGTCAGTTAAACCCATGTGGGCTAATTTTTGGGGCCTATACAGGCCAACACTTACTTCTGGATGGGAGACCGCCTGGGATTACCAGGTGTTGTAGGATTTTGGCTTTTCCTTTATTCGTTGGCTTTATTTTTGTTTCTCCTGAGGTGCCATCTTGCCATTACCAAGTTCAAAGGGGTTCAAAGGGGTCGAAAGTGGCAGTGGTGATAGCCTACGACCACATCACCCTGAACGTGTCTGATTTTGGAAGCTAAGCAGGGTTGGGCCTGGTTAGTACCTGGATGGGAGACCGCTTGGGAAATCCAGGTGCTGTAGGCTTTTGGCTTTTCCTTTATTCGTTGGCTTTATTTTTGTTTCTCCTGAGGTGCCATCTTGCCATGGCCAAGTTCAAAGGAGTCGAGGGTGGCAGTGGTGATCGCCTATGGCCACATCACCCTTAACACGCCCGATCTCATCTGATCTCAGAAGCTAAGCAGGGTCGGGCCTGGTTTGTACCTGGATGCGAGACCGCCTGGGAATACAGGGTGCTGTAGCATTTTGGCTTTTCCTTTATTCGTTGGCTTTCTTTTTGTTTCTCCTGAGGTGCCATCTTGCCATTGCCAAGTTCAAAGGGGTCGCGGGTGGCAGTGGTGATTGCTTATGGCCACATCACCCTGAACACGCCCGATCTCATCTGATCTCGGAAGCTAAGCAGGGTCGGGCCTGGTTAGTACCTGAATGGGAGACCGCCTGGGAATACCAGGTGCTGTAGGCTTTTGGCTTTTCCTTTATTCGTTGGCTTTCTTTTTGTTTCTCCTGAGGTGCCATCTTGCCATGAGCAAGTTCAAAGGGGTCGAAGGTGAGAGTGACAATTGCCTATGGCCACATCACCCTCAACGCGCCCGATCTCGTCTGATTTTGGAAGCTAAGCAGGGTCGGGCCTGGTTAGTACCTGGATGGGAGACCTCCTGGGAATATCAGGTGCTGTAGGCTTTTGGCTTTTCCTTTATTCGTTGGCTTTCTTTTTGTTTCTCCTGAGGTGCCATCTTGCCATGGGCAAGTTCAAAGTGGTCGAGGGTGGCAGTGATAATCGCCTATGGCCACATCACCCTGAATGCGCCTGATCTCATCAGATTTCGGAAGATAACCAGGGTCGGGCCTGGTTACTAGGGATGATCGAACTTTTGAAAAGTTTGGTTCAACCAGAAGACCCGAATTTCCCGAAAGTTCGGTTCAGATTCCAGAACCCCATTGAAATCAATGGGACCCGAACTTCGGTAATTAAAAAACACAATTTTGAAGCCCTAAAACCCAATAAATGCCCCTAAAAAGTGCCTAGGGTTCTGGGTCATGCCCCAGGGACTATTAATCACACAAAAAAAGTTCTTAAAAATTGTCGTTTTTGATAGAGAGCCAATTATTGAAAAAATTATTGGGAAAAAAAAAGATTTCTTTGGATTTTGTGTCTGTGGGGTCTAAAAAGTGTACCTGTGACGTTTCAGCTCTGTAGCATGTCCAGAACCAGAATTATAGCATGCCAAACCTTCAAAAATGACTTTTTTGCTCAACCGTGCCTTTCTTTTGCTCCTAATCAACTGCACAGCCAATGTGTATGATGGGGACATAATGCAGTGCACTGGGAACAAGATTAGAGTTTTTTTTAAAAAAGGTGCTGTCTCTTTAAATGTGCATATAATTAACAGGTGTATTTTCACAATGTCAGGACCCCAACTTGAACCTGGGACCTCCAGTGTGTCTGCCAATGACTCTACTTGCTGAGCCACCTGGAATGCTGGACAGCTCCTTGGACAAATCCTTGAATGACCCTGCTGTGAATCTTTAATGCCTTGAACCTTGAACTTTGAACCCTTTGTTCCTCCCATGAACTTCCGGTTTTAAGCCACGTCTTTGCACTTCCTGGTTGGCAGAATATTGTGCCTTCAACAGCCGATATCTCGCTTGTCTCTCCTGCTGCCATCCGTATCTTTGCTACCATCCATTATCGACACTTGGCTTGTTCCTCGACTATGCTTTTGCCTAATCCCGACCTGCAACTACTTGTTACTGACCTTTGGCTATTCCTAGACTACGCTTCTGCTTGATCCTGACCTGCTGTATCTGCTACTGGACCCTGGCTTGCTCACCTCCTGGTGGGGCGATCCTGAGGACTGCGACCTGGTACTAACATGCAGCAAAATCCATCTCCACCATCGAGGGAGTCAAACTAGGCCTTGCAGATTGCCGCATGTCTTCCTCCTCCTCCTCCTCAAAGCCTGCAAAAGTTCCCGAAGAATCGTCCTCCTCCTCTTCCACCCCTGGATCCTGCTCGGGCCTCTGGGAGCTAGGCATAATGGGGTCAGGATTCTCAGGATAAAGGGGGCCTTGAGAGGCAAGGAAGTCCTCCTCTTCCTCCTGCTGCTCTGCCTCCAGGGCCCTGTCCATAATGCCATGCAGAGTGTGCTCCAACAAAAACAGTACCGGTAGGGTGTCACTGATGCATGCGCTGTCCCGGCTGACCATCCTTGTGGACTCCTCAAATCCCGAGAGGACAGCACATGCATCCTTAATCAAAAGCCACTGCCGTGGTGAAAAGAAGCCCAGGCGCGCTGAGCCAGTGCTGGTGCTGTACTCGCAGAGATATTCATTGAGATATTCATTGATATTCATTCATATTCATTGAAATTCGTATGCATGTACAGGCGCTGCAGCATAGCCAAGGTGGAGTTCCAGCGGGTGGGCATGTCACAGACGAGGCGGTGTACCGGCAGGTGAAACTCGTGCTGCACTTCGGCCAAACGTGCAGTGGCACTGTACGACCGCCTGAAGTGATTGCACACCCTTCTTGCCATCCTTAGCACATCCTGCATTCCCGGTTCAAAAACCGCTGTACCACGAGATTCAGGACATGCGCCAGGCATAGCACATGGGTCAACTTTCCCTGATGAAGGGCGGCCAGGAGGTTTGACCCATTATCGGTAACCACCATCCCTGGCTGCAGCTGGCGTGGTGTCAACCACCTCTGGGCCTGTGCCTGCAGAGCCCCAAGAATCTCAGGGGCAGTATGCTGCCTGTCCCCTAGACACACAAGCTGCAGCACTGCGTGACACCTTTTGGCCTGAGACATAGAATAGCCCTTTGAACGCTTAAGTAGTACCTCATCATATTCAAAGGACCATTCTGCAGAGGAGGGCATGGAGGAGGATGAGTAGGAGGAGCAGAAGGGGGTAGAAGTGATCGATCTACCCAGATCAGCGACACCACCAGCTGTTTGCAGACGTGGGGGCAACCTGGCTGCAGCACCGAGCTCTGGCTACAATCCCTTCCGCTGGCAAGCAGTGTCACCCAATGAGCAGTGACAGAAATGTACCGTCCCTGCCCATGTTTGCTTGACCAAGTGTCAGCCGTCAGGTGTATCTTACGGCTGACTGACGTGGCCAGGGACGACACTACATTGCCTTCCACATGTTGGTATAGGGATGGCAGGGCCTTACGGGCAAAGTAATGCCGACTTGGCACCTGCCACTGTGGAACTGCACATTTTGCAAAGTCACGGAAGGGAGCAGACTCTACCAGGTTAAATGGTAACAGTTGCAGAGCCAGTAGTTTTGCCAAACTACTGTTTAGATGCTGGGTATGTGGGTGACGGGGAGTATACATTTTTTTTCGTTCCAGCATGTGTGGAATCAAAATTTGGCGTCTAGATGTTACAGCTGGTGGTGTGCTGGAGGTAGATGCGACAATGCCTGCTATATCATCATCCCTGTCAATGGAGGCTGCCAACAGGTGACGAGTGACTATAGCAGGGCCAGGAATAGACTGATGTGCAGGTGGAGCACGAGGAGCAGCGCGAGGAGGACTAGGAGGCCGACTGACCGATCTTTGGCCCTTTTGTGGGTTCTTCAAATGCTCCTGCCAACAGGCCAAGTGGTGGGTTGTCAAATGCCTGTTTAGGCAGCTTGTACCCAGGTGGTTGAAATTTTTGCCACGTTTTATACCCTTCTGACAAATCTTGCAGATTGCAACTGTTCGGTCTGCATGGGATGTCTCAAAAAAGGCCCATCAAGGAGAGGTGTGTATAGTGGCCCGGGAGACAACAGGTGCGGCCTTAGATGGAGCGGGCCATCTGCTCTCCCCTCTTGCTTGCTCTGCCTCCTCCTCAACCTCAGACCCAACATCAGACTCCATAAAGGACTGAGCATCAGGCTGGAGTAGATGGCCGACACTGTGGTCAAACAGCTCAGCTGACTCCTCTGCCATGTCTGAAGTTGGGTCTAAGGGAGGACGTGAGGTGGACATGGACTCATCTCTATTTGTTCTGCCAACTGCAGAAGTCTGACCACTTTTCTCTGCCTGGGTCACTGTAGTTGCAGATGATGCCGATGATGAGGGTTTGGTATTATAGTCCACCACCTCCTGTATGTACTGTGGACGTATAGCTTGGCCACTGCCGGAGAACAATGCAAATGGTGGCCTGGCTGAGGACTGACCACCACGTCCACCCCTGCCTCTAGACACCCTAGAAGCTGTGCCCCTTTCCGCAGCAGGGCCACGTATGCCTTTTCTTGGTCTACCTGGCATATTTGTCACTGAGGCGTTGGCAACTCTGTGCAGTGAAAAACGCACACTGCTATGCGACCCACAGATGTCGCTGAATACAGCACAGCAGATGCGTGTCACGCACAGTTGCAAAGCCTTTTGCACAGTGGACCTAACGCTTTCAAGAACAGGCATTAAGTTGTCACTGAGGCAATGTATTTTGCTGACTAGCAAACACGTATACCTGCTGTAGATATATCAGCACTGTGGAACGTGCTCACTACACAGAACCCTCACACTTTCACTTTCACTTTCCCTACAGAAACTAGATTATTACATCTAACTACTGTGGTACAAAGTTCCCTAACTACACTAGATATCCCTTTCCTCACACTAAAAGAACAGCTCCATACAGCAGAAGACTGACACTGTCCCTTTAATTTTTATTTTTTTTTCTAACTCAAAAAACCAGCACAATCGCTGTATTTCTAACTAAACAGACTGGCTGTAAGCTGAATGCAATTCTGCTATATGGAGCTTTAGAAGCACTCACCTATGCAGAAAACATAGTGTAGCAAAGCAGGAGTAAGAGAAATGCTTCCACTCTCTTCAACAGACTCTGTATCACTGTGCTATGGGTTAGGCGGGGCTATCTTATATACTGTGGGGCGTATTCACTTCTGATTGGAACCTGGTCTCCGTAGTCACTCCAATCACGTTCCCAGAAGACTCCTGCCCCCTCATTGGCTTTTGTTGATGTTTCTGGGCCAATCACGGGCTTTTAAAGCCAAGTTCCTGTACCAGTGCATTTTGGGCGGTTCTGGTGGCCGAATTCCGAACTTTTACCGCAAAAAGTTCGGAATTCGGCCGAATTTCGAACACCCAATGTTCGGGTCGAACCGATGGTCGACCCAAACCGTTCGATCATCCCTACGGGTTAGTACCTGGATGGGAGACCACCTGGGAATACTAGGTGCTGTAGGCTTTTGGCTTTTCCTTTATTCGTTGGCTTTCAAGATAACTGCATGTGGTAACCAATAGCCTGAAAAAATGTTTTTGGTCAAAATGAATATTTTCGTCTTTTAGAGTCTTAAAACGCTTGTTTTAGACAAGATAACTGCATTTGGTCTACAATGGCCTGAAAAAGTTTTTGGTCAAAATGACTCTAATTTGGTCTCCAAGTGTCTAAAAAGCCTTTATTCGTCAAAATAACTGCATTTGGTCACCAAAGGTCTGAAAATTGTTTTTAGTCAAAAAGACTGTATTTTCACCTTTTAGAGTCTTAAAAAGCCGGTTTTAGACAAGATAATTGCATTTTGTAACCAATGGCCTGAAAAATCTTTTTGGTCAAAATGACTCTATTTTGGTTTTTCAAGTGTCTAAAAAGCCTTTTTTAGTCAATATAACTGAATTTGATAACCAAAGGTCTGAAAAATAATTTAGTCAAAATGACTGTATTTTTGTCTTTTATAGTCTTAAAACGCTTGTTTTAGACAAGATAATTGCATTTGGTCTCCAATGGCCTGAAAAATATGTTTTTGATCAAAATGACTCTGTTTTGGTCTCCAAGTGTCAAAAAAGCCTTTTTTAGTCAGAATAACTGCATTTGATCACCAAAGATCTTGAAAAAATGTTTTAGTCAAAATGACTGTATTTTCAGCTTTTAGAGTCTTAAAACGCCGGTTTTAGACCAGATAACTGCATTTGGTAAACCAATGGCCTGAAAAAAAAATTTTGGTCAAAATTACATTATTTTGGTCTCCAAGTGTCTAAAAAGCCTTTTTTAGTCAAAATAACTACATTTGGTCACCAAAGGTCTGATTTTTTTTTGTCAAAATTTTCATCTTTTCGTCTTTTAGAGTCTTAAACAGCCGCTTTTTAGACAAGATAACTGCATGTGGTAACCAATAGCCTGAAAACATTTTTTTTTTGGTCAAAATTACTCTATTTTGGTTTTCAAGTGTCTAAAAAGCCTACAAGCCTTTTAAGACTCTAAAAGACAAAAATACAGTCGTTTTGACTAAATTTTTTTCAGGGGGGCGTGGCCGAGCTGCGGGTGTGAGCGGACGTGCATGCTGTGAGCTCCGCTGTTGATCCTGGTAGTTATCCTGTGTAACTCCTTAGCCCTGTGTTCCCTGGAGTGCGGTGATCACCCTGTGAGTCCTCCATCTTCTCTCCGTCATGTCTAAGAAGGGTAAAGAGGGAAATCCGCACAGGCCGGCCCGATCCAAGTTGGCGGCGCCTCGCAGCGCGCAGCACAGAAGGCAACATATCTGGAGGCTGCTCAAAAGCTTTTTGCTAAGCCTGCTGCCCGGGACCCCCAAACTCTATCTGAGGACCATCGATCCGGCTCACCGGGGTCGCATTCAGACACGGATGACACTGTTCCCTTAGGGGATCTCTCCCGCCAGTTTGCTGATTGGGAGGCAGCAGATGCAGACCAGGCCCTGAGGCAATCATCTCCTACCCCGGACACAGAACCCACGTTGCGGGACATTATGGCTGCGGTTACCACCTGTACCACCTCAATTACGGCCCTGACAGCGGAGTTAAAGGTGGTCAAGGCTGAGATATCGTTCATGAGACATGATATGCAGAAATTGAGGGAGAGGACAGTGGCAGTGGAAGGCAGGGTCAGCTCCCTGGAGGATGACATGGCGCCTTTGCAAAGGGAAGTGAAACATACTGCCCTGCTCTCAGCCCAGCAAGCTGCACGTCTGGATGACTTGGAGAATAGGATGAGATGGAGTAATATAGAGCAATTGGGATCCTTGAGCGGGCGGAAGGTAAAGATCCTGTGGCTTTCATTGAAAAATGGCTGCTCTCTACTTTTGGGCAAGAATCCTTTACTTCCATGTTTTCAGTGGAACGTGCTCATAGGGTG
The DNA here is from genome assembly GCF_965119305.1 of Pelophylax lessonae. Lineage (NCBI taxonomy): Eukaryota > Metazoa > Chordata > Amphibia > Anura > Ranidae > Pelophylax > Pelophylax lessonae. Next base: position 25,537 of record NW_028120119.1, read on the forward strand.
CCTATGCGACTTCTTCCTCCTGGAGCCCCCCCCCCCGCGCACTTTCATCTTCAAATTCCTCAATTCCAGGGGAATGCAGGGGAGGCTCAAGATTGACAACTCAAGGATCTCCCTGTTCCCCGATTACTCTGCGGTGGTGCAGAAACAGCGTGCGAAATTCGTAGAGGTCAAGTGGAGATTGCGGGACTTGAATGTTCAATACGCTATGCTGTACCCTTCCAGGCTCCGGGTGGTGGTCCGGGATGAGGTGTTGTTCTTTGACAAGCCTTCTGCTGCTGTTCAATGGCTGGATGCTAATGGTGGGGCCCTGCGGGCGGCCACTTCCCCCAGGCGAGAAGACCTTTGAGGATCGTTTCTACTTTTTGGAACTTTTCTACTCTTTTCGGCCGGTCATGGATCCTTTCGGTTCTCCTGCCTATACCTGGCACTTGATATTACACACACTTTTCCTGTTATGATGAGAGCTCTTCTGCTGCACTAATGGTTGCTACCTCTCACATGGTTGCTAATTTTGAGGAGACTACACTGGCATCGGTGGTCCCTCTCCGGTTTCCCCCCCCTTGGTCGTGACTGGACATGCCCTATTGACTCGTCCCTTCCCCCACACGTGGCAGACGTGTATTGCCTTTTTGTTCCCCCCTTTTTGCCTTTTTTCTGGTCCTGGACTTTGGTTCGATTTTTGCTTTTCCTGCATGTACTTTGTCGCTCTACTGCTATTATTTTACCCTATGCTGTGGATGTTCCTATTGACTGTTCTCTATGCTGGGGCTGCACCGGTACTGTGTGGGCTGGGCGACTACTCCTGTTGCTCTCTCTATATAGCTGGGCTGTGCTGATGGGGTGTAGTGGGTTCACCCTTTCTGGGTGCCCTCTTTCACCTCCCTGGCCGGGTTGCCTGACGCTCCGTGTATGGCTACATTTTGACTATGGCTGATAATATTTGTGTGATGTCCTGGAATGTGCGGGGCCTCGGCAACCCGGTAAAGAGGACGGCGGTGCTCCGCACCATCAAACACCTGCAGGCAGATGTGGTTTGCCTGCAGGAGACCCATATGTCTCCTTCCACTTCCCTGTGTCTAGCTCCTAGCGTATTTAGTCACCAGTTCCACTCTGTTTACTCCACTTATTCGAGAGGGGTGTGTATTTTGATTAAGAAGGGGGTACGGTTTCTATGCTCAAAGTCTGTGATTGACCCTGAGGGCCGGTTTGTTTTATCCTGCCAACTAGCAAGCCTTAGGTGTGTACTTGTGCCCCCCCTGTATTCTGCAGGGGTACTTAAACTTATCGTGCCACATATTGCTCAACTTCCTGATGTGCCCCTGCTGATGTTGGGGGACTTTACTGCTGTACTTGACTCTGCCTGGGATAGGTTTTCCTCTCACTCCGGTGGACCCATGCTGGCCGGGGGGGCTACGCCCCTTGCTCGGTTGGTGGGTGAACTCGGACTGACAGATGTCTGGAGGATGGGCCACCCTGAGGTACGAAAGTTTTCGTGCTTCTCGGCGTCACACTTGGGATTGTCTAAGATAGATCTGGAGCTGGGTAATGGTTCGCTACTGCCTATGGTGGTCGTGGCGGGGAAATCCCTTTGGAAACTCAATGCATTCTGGCTGACGCTCTTTCCTAGTCCTGATCCCCTGCCACCCAAACTAACGTCCTTTTTTGCTGACAATTTGGAATCCGCAGAGGTGGGGGTGGTGTGGGATGCGGCTAAGGCATTCATGGGAGGTCAGTTTATACGTACGGTTAATGCCATTAAAACGGACACCAGGCAATGGGAGAATACTGTGTTGGACGCAGTGACTAGAGCGGAGGAAACTTATGTTAGGGACCCGTCAGATGATACTCAGAGGTCGTGGCTGGCTGCCCAATCTATGGCCAAGTCGGTCTCGATTCAAAAGGCTGAAAACAAGCGCTTCTTCTTGCAGCAGAGGTATTTTGAGAAGGGAGAAAACACGGGTCATATGTTGGCCATGCTGGTTCGCTCGCGGCAGCCTGCGGCATTTATACCCCAGATTAAGGATCCTCAGGGGGTGCTCTGGCATGCCACGGCTGACATACGGAGAGTACTTGGGAAGTTTTTTGCTGATCTTTACTCCTCTAAGATCTCGGCTGACTCACGAGAAATTGATGATTTTTTTGGCTTCCTGCGATTTGCCTTCTCTGTCTGCCTGGGACGTGGCTGTGCTTGGGGCCCCCCTTACGGAAAACGAACTTTATGCGGCCTTGAAATCTACTAAGCCTGGTAAATCTCCGGGGGCTGATGGTATCCCATCGGAGGTTTACAGCCGATACGCTGAACAGTTGGTGCCCGTGCTGCTGCGGGTATATAACGAAGCCTTCCGTATTGGCCGCTGTTAGGAATGCTTCCTGAGCACACTGATGTGCTGTCATGAATCTGCAATCTAAAGGGTTAACCTAGAGCAGACTAATTGCAGTAATTGGCAAACAGGCTGCCTTATGCGGGACATTATGGCTGCGGTTACCACCTGTACCACCTCAATTACGGCCCTGACAGCGGAGTTAAAGGGGGTCAAGTCTGAGATATCGTTCATGAGGCATGATATGCAGAAATTGAGGGAGAGGACAGTGGCAGTGGAAGGCAGGGTCAGCTCCCTGGAGGATGACATGGCGCCTTTGCAAAGGGAAGTGAAACATACTGCCCTGCTCTCAGCCCATCAAGCTGCACGTCTGGATGACTTGGAGAATAGGATGAGACGGAGTAATATCAGAGCAATTGGGATCCCTGAGCGGGCGGAAGGTGAAGATCCTGTGGCTTTCTTTGAACAATGGCTGCTCTCTACTTTTGAGCAAGAATCCTTTACTTCCATGTTTTCGGTGGAACGTGCTCATAGGGTGCCTATGCGACCTCTTCCTCCTGGAGCCCCCCCCCCCCCCCGCGCACTTTCATCTTCAAATTCCTCAAATACTAAAGAAGAGTTGGTACCTGACACTATCCTGTCAGAGAAAAACTTCCTGCTCACTAGCCTGAAATCCCATCTTGAGCAAGCCTCTGCCAAAATTTCCGGTCCACCTGGGATACCCCTGTCACGCAAGGATGGTTTGTTGTGGGCTAAGGACAAAATATTTGTCCCGGAGGGAGTCAGAGTTTCGGTTCTAGCTGCCTGCTATGACCACCCTCTGGCTGGCCATTTTGGTGTTCATAGGACCCTTGACCTCATGCAACGCACCTTCTGGTGGCCTGAGATGGGAAAAGACTGCAGAAGTTATGTGTCTTCCTGTGTTTCTTGCTCCAGGAGTAAAACCACTAGAAGTAAGGCGTGGGGTCTCCTCAGACCACTCCCAATCCCTGACCGGCCCTGGCAAACTATCGCCATGGACTTTATCGTGGAACTTCCACCTTCGGCCGGGTGCTCCGCCATTTTTGTGGTTGTAGACCGGCTTACTAAGATGGCCCACTTTCTACCCCTCAAAGGTACCCCCTCTGCAAAAGAAACTGCAGAAGTCTTCATTAGGGAGATTGTGCGACTCCACGGGGTACCCACGAACATTATCTCGGACAGAGGGGTACAGTTCACGTCACGCTTTTGGAGGGCCTTGTGTAAGCTACTAAAAATTGAATTATCTATGTCCTCAGCTTACCACCCGCAGACGAACGGGCAAACAGAGAGGACAAACCAGACCCTGGAACAATATCTCCGGTGCTTTACCACCTTCGTCCAGGACGACTGGGTAGCATTACTACCATTTGCGGAATTTGCCTTTAATAATTCACGACATTCCGTTACCGGGCAATCTCCCTTCTTTGCCAATTATAGTGCACATTCAGGGTGATGTGGCCGTAGGCGATCACCACTGCCACCCTCGACCCCTTTGAACTTTGCCATGGCAAGATGGCACCTCAGGAGAAACAAAAAGAAAGCCAACAAATAAAGGAAAATCCAAAAGCCTACAGCACCTGATATTCCCAGGCTTTCTCCCATCCAGGTACTAACCAGGCCCGACCCTGCTTAGCTTTCAAGATCAGATGAGATTGAGCGTGTTCAGGGTGATGTGGCCGTAGGCGATCACCTCTGCCACCTTGACCCCTTTGAACTTGGCCATGGCAAGATGGCTCCTTAGGAGAAACAAAAAGAAAGACAATGAATAAAGGAAAAGCCAAAAGCCTACAGCACCTGGTATTCCCAGGCGGTCTCCCATCCAGATACTAACCAGGCCCGACCCTGCTTAGCTTCCAAGATCAGACGAGATCGGCCATGTTCAGGGTGATGTGGCCGTAAGCGATCACCACTGCCACCCTCGACCCCTTTGAACTTGGCCATGGCAAGATGGCACCTCAGAAGAAACAAAAAGAAAGCCAACGAATAAAGGAAAAGCCAAAAGCCTACAGCACCTGGTATTTCCAGGCGGTCTCCCATCCAGGTACTAACCAGGCCCGACCCTGCTTTGCGTCCGAGATCAGACGAGATAGTGCACGTTCAGGGTGATGTGGCCGTAGGCGATCACCCCTGCCACCCTCGACCCCTTTGAACTTGGCCATGGCAAGATGGCACCTCAGGAGAAACAAAAAGAAAGCCAACAAATAAAGGAAAAGCCAAAAGCCTACAGCACCTGATATTCCCAGGCGGTCTCCCATCCAGGTACTAACCAGGCCCGACCCTGCTTAGCTTTCAAGATCAGATGAGATTGAGCGCGTTCAAGGTGATGTGGCTGTAGGCAATCACCACTGCCACCCTCGACCCCTTTGAACTTGGCCATGGCAAGATGGCACCTCAGTAGAAACAAAAAGAAAGCCAACGAATAAAGGAAAAGCCTACAGCACCTGGTATTCCCAGGCGGTCTCCCATCCAGGTACTAACCAGGCCTGACCTTGCTTAGCTTCCGTGATCAGACGAGATTGGACGCGTTCAGGGAAGAACGTAGTGCATTTGATGGCTGGAGGTACATTAGGCATTCACACAGTATACAGAAGTAAGTGTCGGCCTGTATAGGCCCCAAAAAATAGCTCACATGGGTTTAACTGACAGCAAAGAACGTAGTATTTGATGGCTAGAGGTACATTAGGTATTCACACTGTATACAGAAGTAAATGTCGGCATGTATAGGCCCCAAAAATTAGCTCACATGGGTTTACCTGACAGTTAAGAATGTAGTATTTGGTGACTGAAGGTACATTAGGCATTCACAGGATACTGAAATAAGTGTCAGTCATAAAAGGCCCCAGAAATTAGCCCACATGGGTTTACCTGACACTTACCTTCAGTCACAGAATACTACATTCTAAGCTGTCAGTTAAACCCATGTGGGCTAATTTTTGGGGCCTATACAGGCCGACACTTACTTCTGTACCCTGTGAATGCCTAATGTACCTTCAGCCACCAAATACGACGTTCTTAGCTGTCAGGCTAATTTTTGGGGACTTTTATGGCCGACACTTACTTCTGTATCCTGTGAATGCCTAATGTACCTTCAGCCACAGGATACTAAATACATTCATTTTGACAAAAAACATTTCAGACCATTGGAGACCAAGTGCAGTTATCTTGTCTAAAACTGGCTTTTTAAGACTCTAAAAGACAAAAATACAGTCACTTTGACTAAATTTGTTTTTAGACCTTTGGTGACGAAATGCAGTTATTTTGACTAAAAAAGGCTTTTTAGATACTTGGAGACCAAAATTTAGTCATTTTGACCAAATTTCTTTTTTAAGGCCATTGTAGCCCAAATGGCGGGTTTTAGACAACTCTTGTCTAAAACCGGCTTTTAAGGCTCTAAAAGACAAAAATACATTCATTTTGACTAAAAAAAAATTCAGACCTTTGGTGAACAAATGCAGTTATTTATACTAAAAAAGGCTTTTTAGAAGACTCTAAAAGACGAAAATATTCATTTTGACCAAAAACATTTTTTCAGGCTATTGGTTACCACATGCAGTTATCTTGAAAGCCAACGAATAAAGGAAAAGCCAAAAGCCTACAGCACCTGGTATTCCCAGGTGGTCTCCCATCCAGGTACTAACCCGTAGGGATGATCGAACGGTTTGGGTCGACCATCGGTTCGACCCGAACATTGGGTGTTCGAAATTCGGCCGAATTCCGAACTTTTTGCGGTAAAAGTTTGGAATTCGGCCACCAGAACCGCCCAAAATGCACTGGTACAGGAACTTGGCTTTAAAAGCCCGTGATTGGCCCAGAAACATCAGCAAAAGCCAATGAGGGGGCAGGAGTCTTCTGGGAACGTGATTGGAGTGACTACGGAGACCAGGTTCCAATCAGAAGTGAATACGCCCCACAGTATATAAGATAGCCCTGCCTAACCCATAGCACAGTGATACAGAGTCTGTTGAAGAGAGTGGAAGCATTTCTCTTACTCCTGCTTTAGAAGCACCTGCATAGGCGAGTGCTTCTAAAGCTCCATATAGCAGAATTGCATTCAGCTTACAGCCAGTCAGTGTAGTTAGAAATACAGCGATTGTGCTGGTTTTTTGAGTTAGAAAAAAAAATAAAAATTAAAGGGACAGTGTCAGTCTTCTGCTGTATGGAGCTGTTTTTTTAGTGTGAGGAAAGGGATATCTAGTGTAGTTAGGGAACTTTGTACCACAGTAGTTAGATGTAATAATCTAGTTTCTGTAGGGAAAGTGAAAGTGAAAGTGTGAGGGTTCTGTGTAGTGAGCACGTTCCACAGTGCTGATATATCTACAGCAGGTATACGTGTTTGCTAGTCAGCAAAATACATTGCCTCAGTGACAACTTAATGCCTGTTCTTGAAAGCGTTAGGTCCACTGTGCAAAAGGCTTTGCAACTGTGCGTGACACGCATCTGCTGTGCTGTATTCAGCGACAACTGTGGGTCGCATAGCAGTGTGCGTTTTTCACTGCACAGAGTTGCCAACGCCTCAGTGACAAATATGCCAGGTAGACCAAGAAAAGGCATACGTGGCCCTGCTGCGGAAAGGGGCACAGCTTCTAGGGTGTCTAGAGGCAGGGGTGGACGTGGTGGTCAGTCCTCAGCCAGGCCACCATTTGCATTGTTCTCCGGCAGTGGCCAAGCTATACGTCCACAGTACGTACAGGAGGTGGTGGACTATATTACCAAACCCTCATCATCGGCATCATCTGCAACTACAGTGACCCAGGCAGAGAAAAGTGGTCAGTCTTTTGCAGTTGGCAGAACAAATAGAGATGAGTCCATGTCCACCTCACGTCTTCCCTTAGACCCAACTTCAGACATGGCAGAGGAGTCAGCTGAGCTGTTTGACCAAAGTGTCGGCCATCTACTCCAGCCTGATGCTCAGTCCTTTATGGAGTCTGATGTTGGGTCTGAGGTTGAGGAGGAGGCAGAGCAAGCAAGAGGGGAGAGCAGATGGCCCGCTCCATCTAAGGCCGCACCTGTTGTCTCCCGGGCCACTATACACACCTCTCCTTGATGGGCCTTTTTTGAGACATCCCATGCAGACCTAACAGTTGCGATCTGCAAGATTTGTCAGAAGGGTATAAAACGTGGCAAAAATTTCAACCACCTGGGTACAAGCTGCCTAAACAGGCATTTGACAACCCACCACTTGGCCTGTTGGCAGGAGCATTTGAAGAACCCACAAAAGGGCCAAAGATCGGTCAGTCGGCCTCCTAGTCCTCCTCGCGCTGCTCCTCGTGCTCCACCTGCACATCAGTCTATTCCTGGCCCTGCTATAGTCACTCGTCACCTGTTGGCAGCCTCCATTGACAGGGATGATGATATAGCAGGCAGTGTCGCATCTACCTCCAGCACACCACCAGCTGTAACATCTAGACGCCAAATTTTGATTCCACACATGCTGGAACGAAAAAAAATGTATACTCCCCGTCACCCACATACCCAGCATCTAAACAGTAGTTTGGCAAAACTACTGACTCTGCAACTGTTACCATTTAACCTGGTAGAGTCTGCTCCCTTCCGTGACTTTGCAAAATGTGCAGTTCCACAGTGGCAGGTGCCAAGTCGGCATTACTTTGCCCGTAAGGCCCTGCCATCCCTATACCAACATGTGGAAGGCAATGTAGTGTCGTCCCTGGCCACGTCAGTCAGCCGTAAGATACACCTGACGGCTGACACTTGGTCAAGCAAACATGGGCAGGGACGGTACATTTCTGTCACTGCTCATTGGGTGACACTGCTTGCCAGCGGAAGGGATTGTAGCCAGAGCTCAGTGCTGCAGCCAGGTTGCCCCCACGTCTGCAAACAGCTGGTGGTGTCGCTGATCTGGGTAGATCGATCACTTCTACCCCCTTCTGCTCCTCCTACTCATCCTCCTCCATGCCCTCCTCTGCAGAATGGTCCTTTGAATATGATGAGGTACTACTTAAGCGTTCAAAGGGCTATTCTATGTCTCAGGCCAAAAGGTGTCACGCAGTGCTGCAGCTTGTGTGTCTAGGGGACAGGCAGCATACTGCCCCTGAGATTCTTGGGGCTCTGCAGGCACAGGCCCAGAGGTGGTTGACACCACGCCAGCTGCAGCCAGGGAAGCTGGTTACCGATAACGGGTCAAACCTCCTGGCCGCCCTTCGTCAGGGAAAGTTGACCCATGTGCTATGCCTGGCGCATGTCCTGAATCTCGTGGTACAGCGGTTTTTGAACCGGGAATGCAGGATGTGCTAAGGATGGCAAGAAGGGTGTGCAATCACTTCAGGCGGTCGTACAGTGCCACTGCACGTTTGGCCGAAGTGCAGCACGAGTTTCACCTGCCGGTACACCGCCTCGTCTGTGACATGCCCACCCGCTGGAACTCCACCTTGGCTATGCTGCAGCGCCTGTACATGCATACGAATTTCAATGAATATGAATGAATATCAATGAATATCTCAATGAATATCTCTGCGAGTACAGCACCAGCACTGGCTCAGCGCGCCTGGGCTTCTTTTCACCACAGCAGTGGCTTTTGATTAAGGATGCATGTGCTGTCCTCTCGGGATTTGAGGAGTCCACAAGGATGGTCAGCCGGGACAGCGCATGCATCAGTGACACCCTACCGGTACTGTTTTTGTTGGAGCACACTCTGCATGGCATTATGGACAGGGCCCTGGAGGCAGAGCAGCAGGAGGAAGAGGAGGACTTCCTTGCCTCTCAAGGCCCCCTTTATCCTGGGAATCCTGACCCCATTATGCCTAGCTCCCAGAGGCCCAAGCAGGATCCAGGGGTGGAAGAGGAGGAGGACGATTCTTCGGGAACTTTTGCAGGCTTTGAGGAGGAGGAGGAGGAAGACATGCGGCAATCTGCAAGGCCTAGTTTGACTCCCTCGATGGTGGAGATGGATTTTGCTGCGTGTTAGTACCAGGTCGCAGTCCTCAGGATCGCCCCACCAGGAGGTGAGCAAGCCAGGGTCCAGTAGCAGATACAGCAGGTCAGGATCAAGCAGAAGCGTAGTCTAGGAATAGCCAAAGGTCAGTAACAAGTAGTTGCAGGTCGGGATTAGGCAAAAGCATAGTCGAGGAACAAGCCAAGTGTCGATAATGGATGGTAGCAAAGATACGGATGGCAGCAGGAGAGGCAAGCGAGATATCGGCTGTTGAAGGCACAATATTCTGCCAACCAGGAAGTGCAAAGACGTGGCTTAAAACCGGAAGTTCATGGGAGGAGCAAAGGGTTCAAAGTTCAAGGTTCAAGGCATTAAAGATTCACAGCAGGGTCATTCAAGGATTTGTCCAAGGAGCTGTCCAAGGAGCTGTCCAAGGAGCTGTCCAAGGAGCTGTCCAAGGAGCTGTCCAGCACTCCAGGTGGCTCAGCAAGTAGAGTCATTGGCAGACACACTGGAGGTCCCAGGTTCAAGTTGGGTTCCTGACATTGTGAAAATACACCTGTTAATTATATGCACATTTAAAGAGACAGCACCTTTTTAAAAAAAAAAACTCTAATCTTGTTCCCAGTGCACTGCATTATGTCCCCATCATACACATTGGCTGTGCAGTTGATTAGGAGCAAAAGAAAGGCACGGTTGAGCAAAAAAGTCATTTTTGAAGGTTTGGCATGCTATAATTCTGGTTCTGGACATGCTACAGAGCTGAAACGTCACAGGTACACCTTTTAGACCCCACAGACACAAAATCCAAAGAAATCTTTTTTTTTCCCAATAATTTTTTCAATAATTGGCTCTCTATCAAAAACGACAATTTTTAAGAACTTTTTTTGTGTGATTAATAGTCCCTGGGGCATGACCCAGAACCCTAGGCACTTTTTAGGGGCATTTATTGGGTTTTAGGGCTTCAAAATTGTGTTTTTTAATTACCGAAGTTCGGGTCCCATTGATTTCAATGGGGTTCTGGAATCTAAACCGAACTTTCGGGAAATTCGGGTCTTCTGGTTGAACCAAACTTTTCAAATGTTCGATCATCCCTAGTAACCAGGCCCGACCCTGCTTATCTTCCGAGATCAGATGAGATCAGGCGCATTCAGGGTGATGTGGCCATAGGCGATTATCACTGCCACCCTCGACCACTTTGAACTTGCCCATGGCAAGATGGCACCTCAGGAGAAACAAAAAGAAAGCCAACGAATAAAGGAAAAGCCAAAAGCCTACAGCACCTGATATTCCCAGGAGGTCTCCCATCCAGGGACTAACCAGGCCCGACCCTGCTTAGCTTCCAAAATCAGACGAGATCGGGCGTGTAGAGGGTGATGTGGCCATAGGCAATTGTCACTGCCACCTTCGACCCCTTTGAACTTGCTCATGGCAAGATGGCACCTCAGGAGAAACAAAAAGAAAGCCAACGAATAAAGGAAAAGCCAAAAGCCTACAGCACCTGGTATTCCCAGGCGGTCTCCCATTCAGGTACTAACCAGGCCCGACCCTGCTTAGCTTCCGAGATCAGATGAGATCGGGCGTGTTCAGGGTGATGTGGCCGTAAGCAATCACCACTGCCACCCGCGACCCCTTTGAACTTGGCAATGGCAAGATGGCACCTCAGGAGAAACAAAAAGAAAGCCAACGAATAAAGGAAAAGCCAAAATGCTACAGCACCCTGTATTCCCAGGCGGTCTCGCATCCAGGTACAAACCAGGCCCGACCCTGCTTAGCTTCTGAGATCAGATGAGATCAGATGAGATCGGGCGTGTTAAGGGTGATGTGGCCATAGGCGATCACCACTGCCACCCTCGACTCCTTTGAACTTGGCCATGGCAAGATGGCACCTCAGGAGAAACAAAAATAAAGCCAACGAATAAAGGAAAAGCCAAAAGCCTACAGCACCTGGTTTTCGCAAGCGGTCTCCCATCCAGGTACAAACCAGGCCCAACCCTGCTTAGCTTCCAAAATCAGACACGTTCAGGGTGATGTGGTCGTAGGCTATCACCACTGCCACTTTCGACCCCTTTGAACTTGGCAATGGCAAGAGGGCACCTCAGGAGAAACAAAAATAAAGCCAACGAATAAAGGAAAAGCCAAAATCCTACAGCACCTGGTAATCCCAGGCAGTCTCCCATCCAGAAGTAAGTGTTGGCCTGTATAGGCCCCAAAAATTAGCCCACATGGGTTTAACTGACAGCTAAGAACGAAGTATTTTGTGGCTGAAGGTAAGTGTCAGGTATACCCATGTGGGCTAATTTCTGGTGCCTTTTAAGGCCGACACTTACTTCTGTATCCTGTGAATGCCTAATGTACATTTAGCCACAGAATACTACATTCTTAGCAGTCAGGTAAACCCATGTGAGCTAATTTTTGGGGCCTATAGAGGCCGACACTTACTTCTGTATACTGTGTGAATGCCTAATGTACCTCCAGCCATCAAATACTACGTTCTCTGCTGCCGGTTAAACCCATGTGAGCTAATTTTTTTGGGCCTATACAGGCTGACACCTACTTCTGTATACGGTGTGAATGCCTGATTTACCTCTAGCCATCCAATAATACGTTCTTTGCTGTCAGTTAAACCCATGTGAGCTAATTTTTGGTTCTAAACAGGCTGACACTTACTTCTGTATACTGGAAATGCCTAATGTACCTCCAGCCATCAAATACACTAGGTTCTTTGCTGTCAGTTAAAACCATGTGAGCTAATTTTTGGGGCCTATACAGGCCGACACTTCTGTATACTGTGAATGCCTAATGTACTTCCAGCCATATAATACAGTACGTTCTTTGCTGTCAGTTAAACCCATGTGAGCTAATTTTTGGGGCCTATACAGGCTGACACTTACTTCTGTATCCTGTGAATGCCTAATGTACCTTCAGCCACAGAATACTACGATCTTAGCTGTCAGTTAAACCCATGTGGGCTAGTTTTTGGGGACTATACAGGCCGACACATACTTCTGTATCCTGTGAATGCCTAATGTACCTTCAGCCTCCAAATACTACATACTTAGCTGTCAGGTAAACCCATGTGAGTTAATTTTTGGGGCCTATACATTTTGACACTTACTTCTGTATACTGTGTGAATGCCTAATGTACCTTCAGCCACAGAATACTACGTTCTTAGCTGTCAGTAAAACCCATGTGGGCTAATTTTTGGGGACTATACAGGCCGACAGATACTTCTGTATCCTGTGAATGCCTAATGTACTTTCAGCCACCAAATACTACATTCTTAACTGTCAGGTAAACCCATGTGAGCTAATTTTTGGGGCCTATACATGCCGACATTTACTTCTGTATACAGTGTGAATACCTAATGTACCTCTAGCCATCAAATACTACGTTCTTTGCTGTCAGTTAAACCCATGTGAGCTATTTTTTGGGGCCTATACAGGCCGACACTTACTTCTGTATACTGTGTGAATGCCTAATGTACCTCCAGCCATCAAATACACTACGTTCTTCCCTGAACGCGCCCGATCTCGTCTGATCTCGGAAACTAAGCAGCATGAGGCCTGGTAAGTACCTGGATGGGAGACCGCCTGGGAATATCAGGTGCTGTAGGCTTTTGGCTTTTCCTTTATTTGTTGGCTTTCTTTTTGTTTCTCCTGAGGTGCCATCTTGCCATGGCCAAGTTCAAAGGGGTCGAGGGTGGCAGTGGTGATCGCCTATGGCCACATCACCCTGAACGTGCACTATCTCGTCTGATCTTGGACGCAAAGCAGGGTTGGGCCTGGTTAGTACCTGGATGGGAGACCACCTGGGAATATCAGGTGCTGTAGGCTTTTGGCTTTTCCTTTATTTGTTGGCTTTCTTTTTGTTTCTCCTGAGGTGCCATCTTGCCATGACCAAGTTCAAAGGGGTCGAGGGTAGCAGTGGTGATCGCCTATGGCAACATCACCCTGAACGCGCCCGATCTCGCCCGATCTCATCTGATCTCGGAAGCTATGCAGTGTCGGGCCTGGTCAGTACCTTGATGGGAGACCGCCTGGGAATACCAGGTGCTGTAGGCTTTTGGCTTTTCCTTTATTCGTTTGCTTTCTTTTTGTTTCTCCTGAGGTGCCATCTTGCCATGAGCAAGTTCAAAGGGGTCGAGGGTGACAGTGACAATCGCCTATGGCCACATCACCCTGAACGCGCCCGATCTTGTCTGATTTTGGAAGCTAAGCAGGGTCGGGCCTGGTTAGTACCTGGATGGGAGACCGCCTGGGAATATCAGGTGCTGTAGGCTTTTGGCTTTTCCTTTATTCGTTGGCTTTCTTTTTGTTTCTCCTAGGTTGCCATCTTTCCATGGGCAAGTTCAAAGGGGTCGAGGGTTACAGTGATAATCGCCTATGGCCACATCACCCTGAATGCGCCTGATCTCATCTGATCTCGGAAGATAAGCAGGGTCGGGCCTGGTTAGTAGGGATGATCGAACTTTTGAAAAGTTTGGTTCGACCAGAAGACCCGAATTTCCCGAAAGTTCGGTTCAGATTCCAGAACCCCATTGAAATCAATGGGACCCAAACTTCGGTAATTAAAAAACACAATTTTGAAGCCCTAAAACCCAATAAATGCCCTAAAAAGTGCCTAGGGTTCTGGGTCATGCCCCAGGGACTATTAATCACACAAAAAAAGTTCTTAAAAATTGTCGTTTTTGATAGAGAGCCAATTATTGAAAAAATTATTGGGAAAAAAAAAGATTTCTTTGGATTTTGTGTCTGTGGGGTCTAAAAGGTGTACCTGTGACGTTTCAGCTCTGTAGCATGTCCAGAACCAGAATTATAGCATGCCAAACCTTCAAAAATGACTTTTTTGCTCAACCGTGCCTTTCTTTTGCTCCTAATCAACTGCACAGCCAATGTGTATGATGGGGACATAATGCAGTGCACTGGGAACAAGATTAGAGTTTTTTTTTTTTAAAAAGGTGCTGTCTCTTTAAATGTGCATATAATTACATAGGGGCATTTATTGGGTTTTAGGGCTTCAAAATTGTGTTTTTTAATTACCGAAGTTCGGGTCCCATTGATTTCAATGGGGTTCTGGAATCTGAACCGAACTTTCGGGAAATTCGGGTCTTCTGGTCGAACCAAACTTTTCAAAAGTTCGATCATCCCTACTAACCAGGCCCGACCCTGCTTATCTTCCAAGATCAGATGAGATCAGGCGCGTTCAGGGTGATGTGGCCATAGGCGATTATCACTGCCACCCTCGACCCCTTTGAACTTGCCCATGGCAAGATGGCACCTCAGGAGAAACAAAAAGAAAGCCAACGAATAAAGGAAAAGCCAAAAGCCTACAGCACCTGATATTCCCAGGCGGTCTCCCATCCAGGTACTAACCAGGCCCGACCCTGCTTAGCTTCCAAAATCAGACGAGATTGGGCGCGTTCAGGCTGCATAATACAAATACCACTGCTAATTAACCTCGCCCCCCCCCCCCCCACAAAGAGTTAATGATGGCAATCTGCTTACTTGTGGGACAACCTTTTGTTATGTATATAATTGATGGGTAGTGTCAAGGCATGCTGGGATGTGTAGTTCTTGCGCAGCTAGAGGAGCAGCAGCTTATCCCCCATCATGCTGGTAGTAGACTGAATGAGATGGCTTTTACCTATAGGAACTTATGCTCTGCTATCTGTATAATAACTTTGGAGTAGTGACGGTACTTGTAGCTCTTCTGGAGCAGCCCTATGTACTTCCTTATTAGAGGATGCAGGTTGTAGACAAGAGAGAGAGAGAGAGAGAGATGCTTTTGACTTGGATCTACTAGCAGGTTGTGCTGCTGCAATTAAAAGGGGGTGAGCTCCAATGCCAAGCTGCACTGGCTGTGATTGGAAATTGAATCTTTTATTTTGAAGGAAAAAAAAAAGGGGACAAAGTTTTTTATTTTTTTATTTATTCATACTGGGGATAGGGGTGCTTTATTTATTGCAGCCTTTACATTTAATAACAGTGCTTCTCTGTTATTTGTAGCCTTTGAGGGTTAACCCTTGCTGCCTCCTATACACCTGTATAGGCTGCACTGTGACTGCACAAGTACATGTATGGCAGAGAGAGAGAGAGAGAGAGAGAGAGAGAGAGAGAAGAAAAACAACACAGCAGACAGCCACATGCCACATTATTTTCCTCCGCAGCGTACAGCACATGAAGGAAGGAGGTGGGTGGAGGGATTGAGTAAAAGGCACAGAGGACGAGATCCTCCTCTGCTGTGCATGCTGGGTCTTCTCTCTGGGATGTCACTGGTTGCTAGATGCCATTCGGCCGGCCATCCTAGCAACCAGTGTAGCTTACAATGAAGCGCCCAGCGCCGGAAGAGGATCAGATCAGATCGGTCAGCAAAGATACCCAGAGATGACAGGGAAGTGAAGGGCTCAGTTTTTACACATAGTAGCGGTCATACATTTTCGGCATCTTTAACTTCTTATCGGCCGAAATGGGATAGGCTAATTTTCGGCCAAAAATATCGGTTGCCAAAATTTCGGTGCATCTCTACTTACATGGCACATGTTCTAGCAGTGACAGTGTGTAGCTGTTTTGAAAACAGCTAAACACACACTGTCACTGGCTGCTGCTAGAAAACATGTGCCATGCGGCCTGCCAGTTTGCTTGTTACATGTGATGTGACAGCCAGGTGCACATTTTCAACTTGAAAATGTGCACCTGGCTGTCACATCACATGTAACAAGCAAACTGGCAGGCCGCATGGCACATGTTTTCTAGCAGCAGCCAGTGACAGTGTGTGTGTAGCGGTTTTGAAAACCGCTACACACGGTCACTGCTAGAACATGTGCCATGTAAGGAAAGGGCACAAAAACAAACACGACAACACCGCTGGGATTTGTGGTTCTGGCATCCGGCAGAGCATGGTTCACTTCTGGCTTAGCAGCAGGCAGGCAGGCCGCAAGTGTAAAAAACAGATAACAGTCAGCTACAACACTGTCACTGCTAGAAAACATGTGCCATGCCAGTTTGCTTGTTACATGTGATGTGACAGCCAGGTGCACATTTTCAACTTGAAAATGTGCACCTGGCTGTCACATCACATGTAACAAGCAAACTGGCATGGCACATGTTTTCTAGCAGTGCTGTGACAGTGTGTAGCTTTTATCTGTTTTTTACACCTGTGGCCTGCCTGCTGCTAAGCCAGAAGTTCCAGACCAGAACACTGCTCTGCTGGAGGCCACCCAGAACCACAAATCCCAGCGGTGACAGTGGTGTGTGGTCTGTGGTGTTGTCACTGTGTTTGTAAATTGTGCTGCTGGCCTGCTGCCATTCTTTCCTTACCTGTTGTTGAGGCCTTGGCTCCTGTCCTGGTCGTGGGTGGTGGTGTTAATGCAGCTCCAGGGTAGGCACTAACTTGACTTGACACTCTGATCTCTGACGACTCCTCCACACTCTGACTCACTGTCTCAGACTCAGACACACTGTAAGTGTCTGTCTGCGGTGTGCGGCGCCGGCGACTTCTCACTTCCCGCTTCTTCCTGTGACAAGGCAGCATGGGGTCCCCGCCGGCCTCTAGCTCCACTCCCGGCCTTAGTCACATGACGGTTCACTTCACAGTCACACGGTCCACCCACCAACTCCACCCCCTCCTGAGCTACGCTGGAGCCTGGATGCCGCTGTGGAGTCGGCTGCCAGCTGAGCAAAGTTAGCAAGGAGTGGGGAGTCGGGGATAGCGGCCGGTGGGCGGCCAGATTGCCATAATGCAGGGTCCGGGCAGTCGGGGACAGTGGCGGGGCGGGCGGCCAGATTGCGGTAATGCGGCGGCCGCGGCCCTCAGACTCCGCAGAATCGCCCCCGTAGAGGCAAGCAACGGCCGGACACTGTCTTCCATTATAATGCGCCCGGACTCGGAGCGGAGGCCTCGGCAGCCCACCGGGCATATGCCCGCTGTGCCCTATGGTCAGTCCGCCCTGGTGTGAATGCCTAATGTACCTCTAGCCATCAAATACTACGTTTTTTGCTGTCAGTTAAACCCATGTGAGCTATTTTCTGGGGCCTATACAGGCCGACACAAACTTCTCAAAAAGAAAACCAACGAATAAAGGAAAAGCCAAAAGCCTACAGCACCTTGTATTCCCAGGCGGACTCCCATCCAGGTACTAACCAGGCCCGACCCTGCTTAGCTTCCGACATCAGGCACGTACAGAATCATGTGGCCGTAGGCGATCACCATTGCCACACTTGACCTCTTTGAACTTGGCCATGGCAAGATGGCACCTCAGGAGAAAAAAAAAGAAAGCCAACAAATAAAGGAAAAGCCAAAAGCCTACAGCACCTGGTATTCCCAGGCGGTCTCCCATACAGGTACTAACCAGGCCTGACCCTGCTTAGCTTCCAAGATCAGACGAGATCGGCCATGTTCAGGGTGATGTGGCCGTAGGCGATCACCACTACCACCCTCGACCCCTTTGAACTTGGCCATGGCAAGATGGCACCTCAGGAGAAACAAAAAGAAAGCCAACGAATAAAGGAAAAGCCAAAAGCCTATAGCACCTGGTATTCCCAGGCGGTCTCCCATCCAGGTACTAACCAGGCCCGACCCTGCTTTGCGTCCGAGATCAGACAAGATAGTGCACATTCAGGGTGATGTGGCCGTAGGCGATCACCACTGCCACCCTCGACCCCTTTGAACTTGGCCGTGGCAAGATGGCACCTCAGGAGAAACAAAAAGAAAGCCAACAAATAAAGGAAAAGCCAAAAGCCTACAGCCACTGCGGAGCCGCTGCAGAGCCGGCTGCCAGCTGAGCAAAGTTAGCAAGGAGCGGGGAGTCGGGGATAGAGGCCGGTGGGCGGCCAGATTGCCATAATGCGGGGTCCGGGCAGTCGGGGACAGTGGCGGGCAGTGGCGGGACGGGCGGCCAGGTTGCGGTAATGCGGCGGCCGCGACCCTCAGACTCCGCGGAATAGGCCGCGGAGAGGCAAGCAACGGCCGGACACTGTCTTCCATTATAATGCGCCCGGACTCGGAGCGGAGGCCTCGGCGGCCCACCGGGCATATGCCCGCTGTGCCCTATGGTCAGTCCAGCCCTGGTGTGAATGCCTAATGTACCTCTAGCCATCAAATACTACGTTCTTTGCTGTCAGTTAAACCCATGTGAGCTATTTTCTGGGGCCTATACAGGCCGACACAAACTTCTCAAAAAGAAAGCCAACGAATAAAGGAAAAGCCAAAAGCCTACAGCACCTTGTATTCCCAGGCAGACTCCCATCCAGGTACTAACCAGGCCCAACCCTGCTTAGCTTCCAAGATCAGCTGAGATCAGGCACGTACAGAATCATGTGGCCGTAGGCGATCACCATTGCCACCCTTGACCTCTTTGAACTTGGCCATGGCAAGATGGCACCTCAGGAGAAAAAAAAGAAAGCCAACAAATAAAGGAAAAGCCAAAAGCCTACAGCACCTGGTATTCCCAGGCGGTCTCCCATCCAGGTACTAACCAGGCCCGACCCTGCTTAGCTTCTGAAATCAGACGAGATCGGCCATGTTCAGGGGATGTGGCCGTAGGCAATCACCCCTGCCAATAACAACAAAGAGCAGAGCCGCTCAGGTGTCAGTTCAATGGCTGGTGCTGGTCAGATCCGCCATCCAAGCAATAGAAAATCCAAGAAAGTAGACCGCACTCAGGAAATGTAAGATGAAAACAATCAAAACTCCTTTATTCTTCTTCGGTACAGCAGACAGACAATACAATGCACATAACAGACATGTCGGGTTGACGCGTTTCACGATGTAGATCGCTTACTCATAACCACACACTATGGAACAGTGGAAGCCGACATACATTTGTAGGTAAACCAAAAAAGGGAGGTGACCGAAGAATGTAATTGCATGCACCTTGAATTAATTGATTGATAAGAAACAGGTGTAGGTTCAGCAAGTCCACAGTTCCACAGTGAAAGACAATTAGATACAAAACTCCTTCACCACATAGGGGAATGGAGATATACATACAAACAATATAAAACCATATGTGTGACTAATACAAAGATATAATGCAATAGCTGAAAAAATAGGAACCAATAAATAAATGAGTCATACATGAGTGAATAAAAAACCCCATCGTTGAATGCTTTAAACTCTGGTGGCAAGGACTTATTATAATAAGAAACAAATATATGTAAAAAGTGGTCATCCAATGTATGGAAAGGATCTCTCAGATGTAGTCAGTGGCTATATAAAAAATCATATATATGAAAAAGATAATTTATTGAAGCAACGTACCAGATCTTACACTGATATTAATCTAAAATAGGCTTTTTAGACACTTGGAGACCAAAAATAGAGTCATTTTGACCAAAAACATGTTTTCAGGCCATTGGTTACCTAATGCAGTTATCGTGTCTAAAAGCGGCGTTTTGAGACTCTAAAAGACAAAAATAGAGTCATTTTGGCTAAAAAAAAGTTTTTCAGACCTTTGGTGACCAAATGCAGTTATTTTAACTAAAAAAGGCTTTTTAGACACTTTGAGACCAAAATAGTCATTTTGACCCAAACAAATGTTTCAGGCGATTGGTTACCAAATGCAATTATACTTTATTTCACTTTTTCGTGGCTTAGGCTCTCCTGGGGTTTCTACCATATGTATCCCCATATTATCATGCATACTTTGCCTATAACATTTACCCATTCAGCGTTCATATTCTTACAGACATACCCAATTACTATGGTTAAGTTCTGGGATCCCCCCATGTTTGAGAGCCGCCTTCTACACTCTATATTATATACACCTGCACGATGCACGGGGGTTTCGCTCCCTCAGCTCCCGGGTTGGACATATTCCCGAACAATCTGGTTACCCCTTGAAAACTCAAACTGATATCGCATTGTAAGTTACATCACTGTCAGGTGCCTCAGGTCTACCTGCTCACTGGACATATATTGTTATTTACCTTAGGTATTTCTTTTTTCAGATTTTTGAACTGTACTTACTTTTACTGCCTACTCCTGACGAAGTGAATTGTGTTCACGAAACGCGTTGAGTTATCTACAGGCAATCCATCAATTACAATGTTTATTATGTATCTTTATTTCTTGACCCTTTTACGAGTTCTACCATATACCAGAATGTATTAAGTCTAATTGTATTATCTGATTACCATTATTATTGTCTTTAGATCACTTATACCCATATGTATTTCATTTATGTAATTCCCACTACCATGGGATGCATGTGTATAGTGAATACTTTGGTTCTACCTATATTTGGTCCATAGACTTTTTAATAAATGATTTACTTTATCTCTACCTATCTGGTTCTTTCTACCATATATTTATAATCTAATTTTACAGCTGGACACACCTCATTTAAAGTCCCACATTGCTTTTATCTTGTGTTAACCAAATTAGGGATGGAGACTCTTTTGGTCAGGAGTCTCATTTAAAGTCCCACTTTCCCTCCCCTTGCTTCATGTATCAAATTAGGGATGGAGGTGTGATTCACCAGCTTTTTATTACTATTCTTATTTTGCATTGCCGTTCATTTTTTACATCTTTAATATGACTTTGCTATAAGTTATATTTATCCATTTTTCCTCCTAAGGTCTTTTGCAATATATGTCCTATTTCTATTTTTCATTATTACCAGTGGGGTCACGGTTAGATTCGTGGCTCTGTCCTTCCCCGGGAGCTGCGATGCGCTCCGCCCGGTTTCCTCTCCCCCCCTCCTCCTCTTCCTCCTCCCACTCCGGTGGGCGGGGGGTTGACGGCGTGGGGGTGGCTGGCGGCCGCAGCGCATCGGCGCCACACATCTCCGTGCGGGACGTGACGTCAGTATTGACGCCGACGTCCTGTCACGTGTTTTCCAACCATGCTCATAAGGGAGAGTGTCCGCCCGGCTCATTAGTTGGCCCGGCGGCTTCCCAACGTTTGAGCATCAGTGTGACGCTGGGTGCGATTCTCGCTGTGGATCTATGCAGGTGAGCACATCTTCGGCTGTTTCACTCTTTACTTTACTCCATCGTATTCTTCTCATCCTTTTCACGGCAAATTGCCACCCACTCTTAGTCTCATTGTAATTACCTATTTCAGATATCGTTCTCACCAATCACAATCTTAGTCCACGGGTCATTCCTTTTTTCCCTTTCACTATCCTGGTTGGTTTCACACGATCTCACAGTCTCTTGTCTGTTCACTATGGCTATATTCAATTGGCTATTTCCTAGTCTCACCTACCCTTGATATGTTTGGCACGGCTATAATCACTACATTATACTTTATTTCACTTTTTCGTGGCTTAGGCTCTCCTGGGGTTTCTACCATATGTATCCCCATATTATCATGCATACTTTGCCTATAACATTTACCCATTCAGCGTTCATATTCTTACAGACATACCCAATTACTATGGTTAAGTTCTGGGATCCCCCCATGTTTGAGAGCCGCCTTCTACACTCTATATTATATACACCTGCACGATGCACGGGGGTTTCGCTCCCTCAGCTCCCGGGTTGGACATATTCCCAAACAATCTGGTTACCCCTTGAAAACTCAAACTGATATCGCATTGTAAGTTACATCACTGTCAGGTGCCTCAGGTCTACCTGCTCACTGGACATATATTGTTATTTACCTTAGGTATTTCTTTTTTCAGATTTTTGAACTGTACTTACTTTTACTGCCTACTCCTGACGAAGTGAATTGTGTTCACGAAACGCGTTGAGTTATCTACAGGCAATCCATCAATTACAATGTTTATTATGTATCTTTATTTCTTGACCCTTTTACGAGTTCTACCATATACCAGAATGTATTAAGTCTAATTGTATTATCTGATTACCATTATTATTGTCTTTAGATCACTTATACCCATATGTATTTCATTTATGTAATTCCCACTACCATGGGATGCATGTGTATAGTGAATACTTTGGTTCTACCTATATTTGGTCCATAGACTTTTTAATAAATGATTTACTTTATCTCTACCTATCTGGTTCTTTCTACCATATATTTATAATCTAATTTTACAGCTGGACACACCTCATTTAAAGTCCCACATTGCTTTTATCTTGTGTTAACCAAATTAGGGATGGAGACTCTTTTGGTCAGGAGTCTCATTTAAAGTCCCACTTTCCCTCCCCTTGCTTCATGTATCAAATTAGGGATGGAGGTGTGATTCACCAGCTTTTTATTACTATTCTTATTTTGCATTGCCGTTCATTTTTTACATCTTTAATATGACTTTGCTATAAGTTATATTTATCCATTTTTCCTCCTAAGGTCTTTTGCAATATATGTCCTATTTCTATTTTTCATTATTACCAGTGGGGTCACGGTTAGATTCGTGGCTCTGTCCTTCCCCGGGAGCTGCGATGCGCTCCGCCCGGTTTCCTCTCCCCCCCTCCTCCTCTTCCTCCTCCCACTCCGGTGGGCGGGGTTGACGGCGTGGGGGTGGCTGGCGGCCGCAGCGCATCGGCGCCACACATCTCCATGCGGGACGTGACGTCAGTATTGACGCCGACGTCCTGTCACGTGTTTTCCAACCATGCTCATAAGGGAGAGTGTCCGCCCGGCTCATTAGTTGGCCCGGCGGCTTCCCAACGTTTGAGCATCAGTGTGACGCTGGGTGCGATTCTCGCTGTGGATCTATGCAGGTGAGCACATCTTCGGCTGTTTCACTCTTTACTTTACTCCATCGTATTCTTCTCATCCTTTTCACGGCAAATTGCCACCCACTCTTAGTCTCATTGTAATTACCTATTTCAGATATCGTTCTCACCAATCACAATCTTAGTCCACGGGTCATTCCTTTTTTCCCTTTCACTATCCTGGTTGGTTTCACACGATCTCACAGTCTCTTGTCTGTTCACTATGGCTATATTCAATTGGCTATTTCCTAGTCTCACCTACCCTTGATATGTTTGGCACGGCTATAATCACTACATTATACTTTATTTCACTTTTTCGTGGCTTAGGCTCTCCTGGGGTTTCTACCATATGTATCCCCATATTATCATGCATACTTTGCCTATAACATTTACCCATTCAGCGTTCATATTCTTACAGACATACCCAATTACTATGGTTAAGTTCTGGGATCCCCCCATGTTTGAGAGCCGCCTTCTACACTCTATATTATATACACCTGCACGATGCACGGGGGTTTCGCTCCCTCAGCTCCCGGGTTGGACATATTCCCGAACAATCTGGTTACCCCTTGAAAACTCAAACTGATATCGCATTGTAAGTTACATCACTGTCAGGTGCCTCAGGTCTACCTGCTCACTGGACATATATTGTTATTTACCTTAGGTATTTCTTTTTTCAGATTTTTGAACTGTACTTACTTTTACTGCCTACTCCTGACGAAGTGAATTGTGTTCACGAAACGCGTTGAGTTATCTACAGGCAATCCATCAATTACAATGTTTATTATGTATCTTTATTTCTTGACCCTTTTACGAGTTCTACCATATACCAGAATGTATTAAGTCTAATTGTATTATCTGATTACCATTATTATTGTCTTTAGATCACTTATACCCATATGTATTTCATTTATGTAATTCCCACTACCATGGGATGCATGTGTATAGTGAATACTTTGGTTCTACCTATATTTGGTCCATAGACTTTTTAATAAATGATTTACTTTATCTCTACCTATCTGGTTCTTTCTACCATATATTTATAATCTAATTTTACAGCTGGACACACCTCATTTAAAGTCCCACATTGCTTTTATCTTGTGTTAACCAAATTAGGGATGGAGACTCTTTTGGTCAGGAGTCTCATTTAAAGTCCCACTTTCCCTCCCCTTGCTTCATGTTACACTGATATTAATCTAAAATAGGCTTTTTAGACACTTGGAGACCAAAAATAGAGTCATTTTGACCAAAAACATGTTTTCAGGCCATTGGTTACCTAATGCAGTTATCGTGTCTAAAAGCGGCGTTTTGAGACTCTAAAAGACAAAAATAGAGTCATTTTGGCTAAAAAAAAGTTTTTCAGACCTTTGGTGACCAAATGCAGTTATTTTAACTAAAAAAGGCTTTTTAGACACTTTGAGACCAAAATAGTCATTTTGACCCAAACAAATGTTTCAGGCGATTGGTTACCAAATGCAATTATCTTGTCCAAAACTTGCTTTTTAAAACTCTAAAAGACGAAAATGCAGTCATTTTGACTAAATTGTCTTTTACAGACCATTGGTGACCAAATGCAGTTATATTGACTAAAAAATTGCTTTTAAGACACTTGGAGACCAAAATAGAGTCATTTTGACCAAAAACATTTTTTCAGGTCATTGGTTACCAATTGCAGTTATCTTGTCTAAATGCGGAGTTTTGAGACTCTAAAATACAAAAATACAGTCATTTTGGCTAAAAAAGTTTTTCAGACCTTTGGTGACCAAATGCAGTTATTTTGACTAAAAAAGGTTTTTAGACACTTGGAGACCAAAATATAGTCATTTTAACCAAAAACATTTTTCTGGCCTTTTGTTACGAAATGCAATTATCTTGTCTAAAACCGGCGTTTTAAGACTCTAAAAGACAAAAATACAGTAATTTTAGCTAAAAAAGTATTTCAGACCTTTGGTGACCAAATGCAGTTATTTTGACTAAAACAGGCTTTGAAGACCTAAATAGAGTCATTTTGACCAAAGACATTTTTTTAGGCCATTGGTTACCAAATGTAGTTTATCTTGTCTAAAAGCGGCGTTTTGAGACTCTAAAAGACAAAAATACAGTCATTTTGGGTAAAAAAAAAAATTTCAGACCTTTGGTGATCAAATGCAGTTATTTTGACTAAAATAGGCTTTTAAGGCACTTGGAGAGCAAAATAGAGTCATTTTGACCCAAAAAATGTTTTCAGGCCACTGGTTACGAAATGCGCAGTTATCTTGTCTAAAACCGGATTTTTAAGACTCTAAAAGACAAAAATACAGTCATTTTGGCTAAAAAAGTTTGTCAGACCTTTGGTGACCAAATGCAGTTATTTTGACTAAAAAAGGCTTTTTAGACACTTGAAGACCAGAATCGAGTCATTCTGACCCAAAAAAATGTTTCAGGCCATTGGTTACCTAATGCAATTATCTTGTCCGAAAGCGGCTTTTTAATACTATAAAAGAAAACCCTTTTTAGCCAAAATTACTGTATTTTTGTCTTTTAGAGTCTTAAAACGCCGCTTTTAGACAATATAACTGCATTTGGTAACCAATGGCCTGAAAAAATGTTTTTGGTCAAAATGACTCTATTTTGGTCATACACTTGAAGACCAGAATCGAGTCATTCTGACCCAAAAAAAATGTTTCAGGCCATTGGTTACCAAATGCAATTATCTTGTCCGAAAGCGGCTTTTTAAGACTATAAAAGAAAACCCTTTTTAGCCAAAATTACTGTATTTTTGTCTTTAAGAGTCTTAAAACGCCGCTTTTAGACAAGATAACTGCATTTGGTAACCAATGGCCTGAAGAAATGTTTTTGGTCAAAAATGACTCTATTTTGGTCTCCCAAGTGTCTAAAAAGCCTTTTTTTAGTCAAAATAACTGTATTTGGTCACCAAAGGTCTGAAAACCTTTTTTAGCCAAAATGACTGTATATTTGCCTTTAAGAGTCTTAAAACACCGCTTTTAGACAAGATAAACTACATTTGGTAACCAATGGCCTGAAAAATGTTTTTGGTCAAAATTACTCTATTTAGGTCTCCAAGTGTCTAAAAAGCCCTTTTAGTCAAAATAACTACGTTTGGTCACCAAAGGTCTGAAAAACTATTTTAGCCAAAATGACTGTATTTTTGTCTTTTAGAGTCTCAAAACTCCGCATTTAGACAAGATAACTGCATTTGGTAACCAATGGCCTGAAAACATGTTTTTGGTCAAAATGACTATTTTTGGTCTCCAAGTGTCTAAAAAGCCTATTTTAGTGAAAATAAATGCATTTGGTCACAAAAGGTCTGAAATACTTTTTTAGCTAAAATTACTCTATTTTTGTCTTTTAGAGTCTTAGAACGCCGGTTTTAGACAAGATAAACTACATTATGTAACCAATGGCCTGAAATAATGTTTTTGGTCAAAATGACTCTATTTAGGTCTCCAAGTGTCTAAAGAGCCCTTTTTAGTTCAAATAACTACGTTTGGTCACCAAAGGTCTGAAAAACTATTTTAGCCAAAATGACTGTATTTTTGTCTTTTAGAGTCTCAAAACTCCGTATTTAGACAAGATAACTGCATTTGGTAACCAATGGCCTGAAAAAATGTTTTTGGTCAAAATGACTCTATTTTGGTCTCCAAGTGTCTAAAAAGCCCTTTTTAGTTCAAATAACTACGTTTGGTCACCAAAGGTCTGAAAAACTATTTTAGCCAAAATGACTGTATTTTTGTCTTTTAGAGTCTTAGAACGCCGGTTTTAGACAAGATAAACTACATTATGTAACCAATGGCCTGAAAAAATGTTTTTGGTCAAAATGACTCTATTTTGGTCTCCAAGTGTCTAAAAAGCACTTTTTAGTCAAAATAACTACGTTTGGTCAACAAAGGTCTGAAAACCTTTTTTTAGCCAAATTGACTGTATTTTTGTCTTTTAGAGTCTTAAAAAGCCGGTTTTAGACAAGATAATTGCATTTCGTTACCAGTGATCTGAAAATTTTTTTTGGTCAAAATGACTCTATTTTGGTCTCCATGTGTCTAAAAAGCCCTTTTTAGTCAAAATAACTGCATTTGGTCACCAAAGGTCTGAAAAAAACATTTAGTCAAAATGATTGTATTTTCGTCTATTAGAGTCTTAAAAAGCCGGTTTTGGACAAGATAATTGCATTTGGTAACCAATCGCCTGACACATTTGTTTGGGTCAAAATGGCTCTATTTTGGTCTCCAAGTGTCTAGAAAGCCTTTTTTAGTCATAATAACTGCATTTGGTCATCAAAGGTCTGAAATTTTTTTAGCCAAAATGACTGTATTTTTGTCTTTTAGAGCCATAAAAAGCCGGTTTTAGACAAGATAATTGCATTTCGTTACCAGTGATCTGAAAACATTTTTTTGGACAAAATGACTCTATTTTGGTCTCCAAGTGTCTAAAAAGCCCTTTTTAGTCAAAATAACTGCATTTGGTCACCAAAGGTCTGAAATAAAAATTTAGTCAAAATGACTGTATTTTCGTCTATTAGAGTCTTAAAAAGCCGGATTTGGACAAGATAATTTCATTTGGTAACCAACCTCCTGAAACATTTGTTTGGGTCTCCAAGTGTCTAAAAAGCATTTTTTTTGCATTTGATCACCAAAGGTCTGAAATTTTTTTTAATATTTATTGAGTATAAACAGTACACTGAATAAATAACATGAACGGTAGACATAATCAGTTACAGAACCAGTGTTCTGAAAAATACAAATATATAAAGGATATAACAGCAACAGTACAGGAAAACGTCATCCATAAACCATCGCATTCAGGTTTAAAAAATTACAGCCAAGTAAACAAACCTGAGCATGTGCCCATGTGCATAAGAGAAGGATAAATAAAAACATACAGTTATTCCCTCCCAATAGTAATAGGACCATGAACATCTAGCAATATAGCACACACCTCCGTAAAGTAGCAAAAACCCACCTGAAGTACTAAGTGCAAAGGAGAAGGGAAGGGAAAAAAGGAAAACAGTGGCAGAAAACTTAAAGGGAGGGGAGGGGGGAAAGGAAGGGAAAGGATGGGAGGACTCTGCACGCTAGACCTTCTCAAGAAATGCTACCCTATCCAATGAGCAGCCGATCCATAACCAACTGGGGGGAGCGAAGGCCGGGTCATCCAACCAAGGTTGCTCATCCTGCATACTTTTCTTCTGCTGGGTCAGCTCTTACCAACCCCGCTCCCGCTGGAGTCGCCTCAGATACGCCTGAACCTATACAACTTGGGATCATACGGCCTGCTTTGTCCCCGGAGGAGAGACGCCGTCGCCAGTTGGGTAACCTGTGCCTGTATTGCGGTGAAGCTGGCCACTATGTGCGCTCCTGCCCGGCAAAATACCATAAGTTCATGCCGGCCTCACCATCTGTTAACAGTTCCTCCCACCTAGCCTTTCCTGTGTCATTACAGCTTCCGGAAGGACTCATCCCAGTTACTGCAATCATTGACTTAGGAGCCTGCCGTTGTTTCATTGATCGCTCGTTCGCCCTGCAACATGGCGTACCTCTCCGGCTCAAGACTCAGGACCTCACCATCTTCCTGGCTGATGGCTCCCACATCAAATCCGGGCCCGTGACCCAAGAAACTTTTCCCCTTTCTATGGTCTCCTCCTCCGGCCATAAGGAACTGATTAGCCTGGATGTTATCACATCCTCCTTATTTCCCATTATCCTGGGATTACCGTTGTTGCAAGCACATAACCCGCAAGTCAATTGGATCACAGGCACCATCCAGTTCCCATCTCTTTACTGCAAGAATTCCTGTCTACCCGCTCCTCCTGAATTCCCCAAGACTCTGTTCTGTCTAGAATCCGAACCTGATGTGTGTTCTGTGGTGCCCAAAGCATACCATGATTTCCTGGACGTATTCAGCAAACGATGACTGCCCCATCGACTTGCTCCCAGGAGCCGAAATCCCGTTCGGCCGGATTTACCCACTTTCTGAACGTGAGCTGGACGTCTTAAAGGACTATGTAGACGAAAGTCTGAAGAAGGAGTTCATCCGTCCCTCTACCTCTCCAGCAGGGGCAGGTATCTTCTTCGTAGAGAAGAAGGATCACACCCTCCGACCCTGCATAGATTATAGGGATTTAAATAAAGTTACTATTAAAAACCGTTATCCCCTTCCTCTAGTCCCCGAACTCTTTCAGAGACTCAGATCTGCCATCCTGTTTACTAAGCTGGATCTTCGTGGGGCGTACTACTTGGTGAGCATTGGAAGACTGCTTTCCACACTAGATTCGGACATTTCGAATACCTGGTAATGCCATTTGGCCTTTGTAATGCTCCTGCCACGTTCCAACACTTTGTGAACGACATCTTCAGGGATTGGTTGGATATCTTCATCATCGTATACTTGGATGACATCCTAATCTTCTCAACATCCCTAGAGCAGCATCGCGAGCACGTTCGAAATGTCCTCGGTCGCCTTTGCCAGCATGGTCTCTACGCCAAGGCCGAGAAGTGCGTTTTTGAGCAGAACAGTATCCCGTTTCTGGGGTTAATAATTTCCACAGAAAGAATAGAGATGGATCCTCAGAAGGTCTCTGCCATTCTGGACTGGCCACCTCCATCAGACAAAAAGGGAGTACAGCGCTTCGTTGGCTTCGCCAATCTTTATAGGAGGTTCATTAAGGGGTTCTCTAACATCATAGCCCCTATTACTCACCTTACTAAGAAGAACGTCCGCTTCCAGTGGACCCCAGAAGCTCAGTCCACCTTCTCGGTTCTTAAAAAACATTTTACCTCTGCCCCTATCCTAAGTCACCCGGATCCTGCCTTACCCTATCTCCTGGAGGTAGACGCATCGGACGTTGCGGTCGGGGAACTTCCACCTTCGGCCGGGTGCTCCGCCATTTTTGTGGTTGTAGACCGGCTTACTAAGATGGCCCACTTTCTACCCCTCAAAGGTACCCCCTCTGCAAAAGAAACTGCAGAAGTCTTCATTAGGGAGATTGTGCGACTCCACGGGGTACCCACAAACATTATCTCGGACAGAGGGGTACAGTTCACGTCACGCTTTTGGAGGGCCTTGTGTAAGCTACTAAAAATTGAATTATCTATGTCCTCAGCTTACCACCCGCAGACGAACGGGCAAACAGAGAGGACAAACCAGACCCTGGAACAATATCTCCGGTGCTTTACCACCTTCGTCCAGGACGACTGGGTAGCATTACTACCATTTGCGGAATTTGCCTTTAATAATTCACGACATTCCGTTACCGGGCAATCTCCCTTCTTTGCCAATTATAGTGCACGTTCAGGGTGATGTGGCCATAGGCGATCACCACTGCCACCCTCGACCCCTTTGAACTTTGCCATGGCAAGATGGCACCTCAGGAGAAACAAAAAGAAAGCCAACAAATAAAGGAAAATCCAAAAGCCTACAGCACCTGATATTCCCAGGCTGTCTCCCATCCAGGTACTAACCAGGCCCGACCCTGCTTAGCTTTCAAGATCAGATGAGATTGAGCGTGTTCAGGGTGATGTGGCCGTAGGCGATCACCTCTGCCACCCTTGACCCCTTTGAACTTGGCCATGGCAAGATGGCTCCTTAGGAGAAACAAAAAGAAAGCCAATGAATAAAGGAAAAGCCAAAAGCCTACAGCACCTGGTATTCCCAGGCGGTCTCCCATCCAGATACTAACCAGGCCCGACCCTGCTTAGCTTCCAAGATCAGACGAGATCGGCCATGTTCAGGGTGATGTGGCCGTAAGCGATCACCACTGCCACCCTCAACCCCTTTGAACTTGGCCATGGCAAGATGGCACCTCAGAAGAAACAAAAAGAAAGCCAACGAATAAAGGAAAAGCCAAAAGCCTACAGCACCTGGTATTTCCAGGCGGTCTCCCATCCAGGTACTAACCAGGCCCGACCCTGCTTTGCGTCCGAGATCAGACGAGATAGTGCACGTTCAGGGTGATGTGGCCGTAGGCGATCACCCCTGCCCCCCTCGACCCCTTTCAACTTGGCCATGGCAAGATGGCACCTCAGGAGAAACAAAAAGAAAGCCAACAAATAAAGGAAAAGCCAAAAGCCTACAGCACCTGATATTCCCAGGCGGTCTCCCATCCAGGTACTAACCAGGCCCGACCATGCTTAGCTTTCAAGATCAGATGAGATTGAGCGCGTTCAAGGTGATGTGGCTGTAGGCAATCACCAGTGCCACCCTCGACCCCTTTGAACTTGGCCATGGCAAGATGGGACCTCAGGAGAAACAAAAAGAAAGCCAACGAATAAAGGAAAAGCCAAAAGCCTACAGCACCTGGTATTCCCAGGCGGTCTCCCATCCAGGTACTAACCAGGCCTGACCTTGCTTAGCTTCCGAGAGATTGGGCGCGTTCAGGGAAGAACGTAGTGCATTTGATGGCTGGAGGTACATTAGGCATTCACACAGTATACAGAAGTAAGTGTCGGCCTGTATAGGCCCCAAAAAATAGCTCACATGGGTTTAACTGACAGCAAAGAACGTAGTATTTGATGGCTAGAGGTACATTAGGTATTCACACTGTATACAGAAGTAAATGTCGGCATGTATAGGCCCCAAAAATTAGCTCACATGGGTTTACCTGACAGTTAAGAATGTAGTATTTGGTGACTGAAGGTACATTAGGCATTCACAGGATACAGAAGTAAGTGTCAGCCTGTATAGTCCCCAAAAATTAGCCCACATTGGTTTTACTGACAGCTAAGAACATAGTATTCTGTGGCTGAAGGTACATTAGGCATTCAAACAGTATACAGAAGTAAGTGTCGGCCTGTTTAGGCCCCAAAAATTAGCTCACATGGGTTTAACTGACAGCAAAGAACGTAGTATTGGATGGCTAGAGGTACATCAGGCATTCACACAGTATACAGAAGTAATTGTCGGCCTGTATAGGCCCCAAAAATTAGCTCACATGGGTTTAACTGACAGCAAAGAACGTAGTATTGGATGGCTAGGTGTACATCAGGCATTCACACAGTATACAGAAGTAAGTGTCGGCCTCTATAGGCCCCAAAAATTAGCTAACATGGGTTTACCTGACTGCTAAGAATGTAGTATTCTGTGGCTAAAGGTACATTAGGCATTCACAGGATACAGAAATAAGTGTCAGTCATAAAAGGCCCCAGAAATTAGCCCACATGGGTTTACCTGACACTTACCTTCAGTCACAGAATACTACATTCTAAGCTGTCAGTTAAACCCATGTGGGCTAATTTTTGGGGCCTATACAGGCCGACACTTACTTCTGTACCCTGTGAATGCCTAATGTACCTTCAGCCACCAAATACGACGTTCTTAGCTGTCAGGCTAATTTTTGGGGACTTTTATGGCCGACACTTACTTCTGTATCCTGTGAATGCCTAATGTACCTTCAGCCACAGGATACTAAATACATTCATTTTGACAAAAAACATTTCAGACCATTGGAGACCAAGTGCAGTTATCTTGTCTAAAACTGGCTTTTTAAGACTCTAAAAGACAAAAATACAGTCACTTTGACTAAATTTGTTTTTAGACCTTTGGTGACGAAATGCAGTTATTTTGACTAAAAAAGGCTTTTTAGATACTTGGAGACCAAAATTTAGTCATTTTGACCAAATTTCTTTTTTAAGGCCATTGGAGCCCAAATGGCGGGTTTTTAGACAACTCTTGTCTAAAACCGGCTTTTAAGGCTCTAAAAGACAAAAATACATTCATTTTGACTAAAAAAATTTTCAGACCTTTGGTGAACAAATGCAGTTATTTATACTAAAAAAGGCTTTTTAGACACTTGGAGACCAAAATAGAGTCAATTTGACCAAAAAAATGTTCAGGCCATTGGAGCCAAATGTCTAAAATCTTGTCTAAAACCGGCTTTTTAAGGCTCTAAAAGACAAAGATATAGTCATTTGGACTAAAAAAAAATTCAGACCTTTGGTGACCAAATGCAGTTATTTTGACTATAAAAGGCTTTTTAGACACTTGGAGACCAAAATAGAGTCATTTTGACCGAAAATTTATTTTCAGGCCATTGGAGCCCAAATGGCCGGTTTTAGACAAATCTTGTCTTAAACCGGCTTTTTAAGGCTCTAAAAGACAAAAATTAGGTCATTTTGACTAAAAAAAATTTCAGACCTTTGGTGAGGAAATGCAGTTATTTTAACTAAAAAAGGCTTTTTAGACACTTGGAGACCAAAATAGAGTCATTTTGACCAAAATATTTTTTCAGGCCATTGGAGAGCAAAATGCAGTTATCTTGTCTAAAACCGGCTTTTTAAGACTCTAAAATACAAAAATAGTCCTTTTGACTAAAAGTTTTTTTTCATTCACAGAATACAGAAGTAAGTGTCAGCCGTAAAATGCAATGCAGGTGAGGAGAAAGACCAGCGCTATGGATAAATTCTCAGAGACTTTATTGCATGAAAATAGGTTGCAGCCACCAACCAACCCCTAAAACATTAGGGGTCAAGTATCATATGGGGGGGAGGTAGTTGGAAACGGCGCTACCTTTTATATATAAAGTAAAACCAACAGTGTATCCAGACCGTGGGGTAACTTTTAAGATATGTGCAAAATAAAGTGCCAGTGCAAAGAACATGTGTCGGCCGTAAAAGGCCCCAAAAATTAGCCCACATGGGTTTACCTAACAGCTAAGAACGTAGTATTTGGTGGCTGAAGGTACATTAGGCATTCACAGGATACAGAAGTAAGTGTCGGCCATAAAAGGCCGATCCCGGCGGCATATTAAACCTCTCACACAGCCCATCCGAGCCCGCAAACCTCACGGAGCCCAGGCATCCACCCTCCGGAAGATACCTCTATGGATAAATTTGTCCTCCACGGCCCGCCGCCGAGCTCCAAAGCCCCCCGGGGCGACGCGGCTGACCAGGCCTCATCTGAGGCAAATATGGCGGACGTCTCACAGCATCATGTTCCCCCCCAGGGTATACCTGCATCGGTCTTCCCCGAGGCGCAAAATAGCCACACTAGCACAAGCAGTTGCCACCCTGCTATCGCCCACTATTACCGCAGCGGTGGATAAGGCTATAGCGCAGGGCCTCACTCACCTCAAGAATTAGCTGGGGGAACAGGCAGGCAGACTTGCTGAGCTGGAGCACCAAGTGTCTGATATAGAGGATAAGGTCCAGAACTCTTTTACTCATGACCAGCAGGCCCGGCAAATGCAGAGTTACATTCTAGAGAAGCTGGACGATTTAGAGAATCGGTCCAGGCGCAATAATCTGCGGGTCATAGGTTTGCCTGAATCTTTCAATATGGAAAGTGGGTTTCTGCCAGCGGTTCAATAATACATCAGCATGGAGTTTGATCAGGTCAAAAGGCGTTCTGCAAAGGGGGTAATACCAGGTGAGGACCCAGCAGGGGTCCAGGGAAACACATAAAGGGGTACCTGTTAGAGGAAGTCTCGACTTCACTTCTTTCCTCATGTAAGTCTCGCTATCGCCCAGAGACAGCGTTACCAATAGTCTGCCGTTGGCGCCCAGCTTAACCATACATACAATTTTGCAAAAAATTAATTTTTCTTCATACATTTGGGCCAAAATTTATACTGCTACATATCTCTGGTAAAATTAACCCAAATTAGTGTATATTATTTAGTCTGTGTGAAAGTTATTGAGTCTAGAAGCTATGGTACCAATTACTGAAATTTGATCACACCAGATGTACTGATGGCCTATCTCCTTTCTTGAGGCCCTGAAATGTCAGGACAGTACAAATACCCCCCAATTGTAGAGGTACATCAGGCATTCACACAGTATACAGAAGTAATTGTCGGCCTGTATAGGCCCCAAAAATTAGCTCACATGGGTTTAACTGACAGCAAAGAACGTAGTATTGGATGGCTAGAGGTACATCAGGCATTGACACAGTATACAGAAGTAAGTGTCGGCCTCTATAGGCCCCAAAAATTAGCTCACATGGGTTTACCTGACTGCAGTATTCTGTGGCTAAAGGTACATTAGGCATTCACAGGATACAGAAATAAGTGTCAGTCATAAAAGGCCCCAGAAATTAGCCCACATGGGTTTACCTGACACTTACCTTCAGTCACAGAATACTACATTCTTAGCTGTCAGTTAAACCCATGTGGGCTAATTTTTGGGGCCTATACAGGCTTACTTCTGTACCCTGTGAATGCCTAATGTACCTTCAGCCACCAAATACGACGTTCTTAGCTGTCAGGCTAATTTTTGGGGACTTTTATGGCCGACACTTCTGTATCCTGTGAATGCCTAATGTACCTTCAGCCACAGAATACCAAATACATTCATTTTGACAAAAAAAAATTCAGACCATTGGAGACCAAGTGCAGTTATCTTGTCTAAAACTGGCTTTTTAAGACTCTAAAAGACAAAAATACAGTCACTTTGACTAAATTTGTTTTTAGACCTTTGGTGACGAAATGCAGTTATTTTGACTAAAAAAGGCTTTTTAGATACTTGGAGACCAAAATTTAGTCATTTAGACAAGATAACGGCGCTCCGTCTCGAACTTATAAAGACTTGGTCACATGCTTCAGATGTCCAATCACAGCTACTAATACATTTGTAGGCATGGCTGGGATGGCTTAAGGCACACCAGTTAAACGCTTGTTGATTGGCTGTTGAAAGCCCGCCATGAAAAGCGCGCCAATGCATACAAAACCCGGAAATAAAATGACCGAACACGGATTTTTACCCGAATATACAGTAAAGTTTTCGGGTCCGTGTTCGGGTAACAAAAAAACAATTATTCGGTACGAACACGAATAATGCAGTCCGTGTTTGCTCAACCCTACCCATATGGGCTAATTTTTGGGGACTGTACAGGCCAACACTTACTTCTGTATCCTGTGAATGCCTAATGTACCTACAGCCACCAAATACTACATTCCTAACTGTCAGGTAAACCCATGTGAGCTAATTTTTGGGGCCTATACATGCCGACACTTACTTCTGTATACTGTGTGAATCAGGCCCGGACTGGGACAAAAAATAGGCCTGGGCATTTTGGACTGAGCAGCCCAGGAGGGGGGGGGGTGATGGGGGCGTGACTGGGGCGTGGCGTTCGTCGGGATGGTTGATGACAGAATTTAATGTTCCAGGATGTGTGGATTCGATTACGGTACCTTTTTTAGATTAATCTGATAAATTGGGTCCAATTTAGATCAGAGCTGCCATATGATGCTGTTTTTTTTTTTTTTATCTTACTTTAAATCCAGTTTTGATGGTTGAGTCCTAAAAAGAGTATGAAGCAGCACAAGATGAGGGTTACTCTAATCAAGGGGTAGACCACCTTTTTGGGCACAGTGTGCCGAAAAATGGTTTCAAAGAAATTGGGAGTGCCAGATACATAAAAAACAACTGTCAGCTTCATATAAAGTAACTGCTGTAAACCGCTTGAATAATAGTAAGAAATCAAGTGAGCTTTGCACCTTGACACATCAGATCAGCCCCAATTCCTGCACCTTCACACCTCAGATCACCCCAATTCCTGCACTATCACACCTCAGATCACCCCAATTCCTTTACTATCACACCTCAGATCACCCCAATTCCTGCACCTTCACACCTCAGATCACCCCAATTCCTGCACCTTCACACCTTAGATCAGCCCCAATTCCTGCACCTTCACTCCTCAGATCACCCCAATTCCTGCACTATCACACCTCAGATCACCCCAATTCCTGCACCTTCACACCTCAGATCAGTCCCAATTCCTGCACATTCACACCTCAGATCAACCCCAATTCCTGCACCTTCACACCTCAGATTACCCCAATTCCTACACTATCACACCTCAGATCAGCCCCAATTCCTGCACCTTCACACCTCAGATCACCCCAATTCCTGCACTATCACACCTCAGATCAGTCCCAATTCCTGCACTATCACACCTCAGATCAGCCCCAATTCCTGCACTATCACACCTCACCTCAGTCATTGTATTTTATTAATCATTTGAAATTATATACATTTATGATAATAAATGATACAATGAATGCAATACATTAAGTGCAAAATTTTTAATGAACGATTCAATACAAAAAGAAATAAATAACCAAATATATTAGATTTTTTGGCATATATTTTTGTTATCTTTAAAATAACAGAACAAAATAACTGCACTATGGATTCAGCAAGTTTCGTAGAAGTTCACTGGTTTCTGCAACACTGTCAATGACATCATCAGAATCAAGGTTCATTAGTATATCCTTTTCGATTGCCATTAGCATCAAAGAGCTCAAATGCTCGTGAGATACAGAGCTTCTTAGACGGGTCTTAATAAATTTCAACGTGGAGAAACTTCTTTCACAGGCAACTTGAGTAAAGGATAGTGTGAGCAAAAACTTGTAGGCTAAACCAATGACATTATAGGCATCAGTTAACAAATTAAAGCACTGCAGTATCTTATAGCAGCAAATAGCACAGTTCTTACATGCCATGCAAGATTTGTTCACCAGTTCTGTTTCTGGCAATACGCTTTCCTGGATTTCCAATAGATACATCTTCTTGTACAATATATTCATCAAGGGGTGATGTTTTTAGTCTGGGCCACTGCATTGCAAAATTTGCCAGTT
Organism: Pelophylax lessonae; assembly: GCF_965119305.1. NCBI lineage: Eukaryota > Metazoa > Chordata > Amphibia > Anura > Ranidae > Pelophylax > Pelophylax lessonae. The sequence continues at coordinate 62,963 of NW_028120119.1, forward strand.
GGGAACGCAAATTTTCTGATGTTGCTCCGTCATCAAATCTAAGTAATCGTTTGCTGAGTTCATCCATTGCTGGTTGCCTGAAATCCAGATTTTGTTATATCTGAGAAGCTGTTTGGTTCCAAGCAAGCTAAGTCAGCATAGAGAGTCCCACAAGCGAGAAAGCGGCGATTCATGCTCTGTGTGACCGTATCCAATATTCCATTGTGCACACGGATTGTATAGGCTGAAACAGCATCATAAACTGCTACATCGTCATCTGTCTTATCTGGCATTCGCATTCTTCTTCTTATTCTTTTTTGAGGCAGAGTGGTCTGTACTTCTAGGTGGTAACTTTCTTCTTCTTGCATCTTGTCATTTGCCCACTTATCAAACTTATCAGCAGTCATTTGTATGGAATCAAAATCTCTCGTAATTGTCTTAAGTGTTTCATAGGTTCCCTGTACCATTTGCATAGCTTTTGAGATATCCATCTGAGTTGTTTGCAGATATTTGGACAATGGTGTTGTCAATTCAAATATTCTCAAAAAAATTTGTGCCGTGAGTATGGTTTCATATTTGAGCAAGGATTCAGCATAGTATTTTGCTCTAACATGCACCTCAGGTTTCGATGACACGTTTTCTTCAATTCGGCTCAAAGTGCACAGTAGACTAAGAAACAAAGCAGAACCAGGATTTGAAAATTCCCCAAAGACTTTTCTTAAAGCGACATCTTTTGACCACCAGCGTGTTTCCCCAATTACTGAAATTCTGCGACGATGAGGGTCCTGGCTAACTTGTTCCCAGGTATTCATGCGCTGATAAGAATCCCGAATAAAGACAGCAATGTCATTCAACAAGCTGAACAGTGATGCACTTTCAACTACCACCTTTGTTGTATCTGCAAGTACTAAATTCAGAACGTGTGCATAGCGCCAAATGTGAATTTGCCCTGGTGATTCAGTTGACAGCCATGAAGAGAAACCATTGTATTGGCCTTGCATATTTGCTGCTCCATCAGTTGAATTGCCAATGCAATTTTTGATATCAAGCTTGCATGATTTTAAGACTTCCGTAAGCAAATTAAAAATGTTTTTTCCTGTTGAAGATTCACATTCAACAACTGCAAGAAGCTTTTCATTGATACAATCAGTCACATAGCGAACAATTATGGAGCATTGATCTTTGGAAGTGATGTCTTGATTTGTATCAATTTGAATTGAAAACATCCCGGCTTCCCTTACTTCTTTTGAGATATTTTCCTCGATAAGCATCCAAATAGCTTGTATAACTTTGTTGACAGTTGTTTTTGAAAGCAAGCTTATCAAAGATCCTCTTCCTTTCCCTCCAGAAGAGTGCAATTTCTTGCTGTTTTCAAAGCATGATGGGTTACATGATCTTTCAGGCAAATGTCATACTTGCTGACGAGAAGAATGAGTTCTAAAAAATTTCCATGGTCTTTCGTTATGTACTCTAAACTATAGGCAGCCTCATCTTTATCTCCCCTATAACTCAAACCCTGCTTTCCTATAACCTTTACTACATCTACAATCCGCTGCAGTACTTGTCGCCTGTTCCTTACTTGTTCTCGCCGTACAGACATTTGCTAATACATAAGTAGATCATCAACACCAGCACTACTTGATTTCATAAAAAAGGCTTCGGCACACACGTTGTGCATTGCGCTATTCTCATGCTCTTCAATTCTTTGATGAACATGACGCTTATTTGTCATTCCTTCAATAAAAGAATTTGTTTCTTGAGACTTTGCAAAAGCCAGACAAACAGAGCAAAACATAGCTTTTTTTTCATTGCAGTAGGTGAGCCATTTGCGACTTGTTCCATCTTTACGTTTTGTCGCCTTTTTTAGTATTGGATGTGGAATATCCTGCCATGGATGATAATTGAAAAAGACAGCAAACTCATTTTTATTTGGACGAGCAAAATAATTAATCGATTTATCTGTCTTCTGTTTGGCACTCTGAAACATCCATAATAACTTGTTTCCTGGGTAATTCTGTGTGCCCCAATTCTCTATGCTCTTCAGTGGATAATTCTGAGG